>NW_022631008.1:11433396-11448899 GCF_010015895.1 Lontra canadensis
GAATGAAATGCAAAGAGGAAAAATAATGCCCAATCAGGGCCTTAATCTGTCAAGGAATACTGAAGCTGCCTTTTTATTAAACCCCAGTAAACTCTAGTGGCTAAAAATGTTATATCAGGCTAGACTATTAACTGCTAGATTATGTCTTATCTTTGAATTTCTAGCATTTTGCACAGTTGTTGGGTATATGATAGATACCACTGTTTATTGAATTAATGAATAAATCACTAAGTCTTTCAAATCCCAGACAACTCTGTCTTCTGGTTCTACTGGATTCTTTTATCTTACAACGAGTATGTTTCCAAAACAATTTGACATTGGGAGCATCATAAAGTTTATTGTTAAAGCAATTAACTATTGTGATTTAAATGTCTTGTATGACTAGAAAATAATGGCATTAAATTCTTATTATATATACATATATATGCTCAAGAGTGAAGTAAGACTATAAAATTGAATTTATTTCCCAGATTGACATTCTGGGCTTAAATTTTATAACAGCAATACTGTCATATACTAATTGATGAAATCTAATATTAAATATATTCATTTTCTGATAACTTAAACTTTTACTACAAAAGACAGTTAAAATGTGGATTATGGGGGCACCTCGGTGGCTCAGGTGGTTAAGTGTCTGACTTTGCCTCAGGTTATGATCTCTGGGTCCTGGGATTGAGCCCCAAGTCAGGCTCCTACCTTAGTGGGGAGTCTGCTTCTGCCTCTCCCTCTGTCTCTCTCCCTTGCTCATACTCTCTCTCACTGTGTCTCTCTGTCTCAAATGAATACATTTAAGAAAATCTTTAAAATTTGGATTATGCTGAATAGCATAGAATCTGAATAGAATCTGAGTAGAAAATCTACTTTGCTCTGCTCTTTCCAAGTATTCTCACTTCCAGTTTATGTATCCTTGATAATGACCTTTACTTATTATCAATAACATCATTTTTAAACAGTAGAGATTACAGAAATCTTTACTATATGGATATATATTGTATTTATGCAATTTTAATTCTGCACCGAAAAATTCCATGGTAAAATTGAATTGATAATCAATATATTTCTTTTAAAATTTTCCTTTTCAAATGTAAATACTTAAATCTTTTAAAAATAGATATGGAATGTCCCAGAATAGGAAAAATAAAAATGTTAGGAAGAAGTCTACACAGACTGGGATTCCCCAGAGCAGAGGAGTATATTGAGAACAACCATTCATGACATAACCCGACTCCTGCCAGCTTGAGGAAGAATTTCTGGCTAGACAATGGCCAAAAGAAAGACCTTAGCTCCTTCTATATCAACAATCTCTCTCCTCCTACCACACTCTTTCAAAATCTTGAATCCTCATAATAACTATTAAATAATATATTGGAAACTGGAAATAAGCAAAAATGAATGTAATAATGTGACCTTATCATTGCCAGGAGAAGTAAACAGAGAGCTCCCTTAGGTGTGTGATTCCTGACTCAGGGAAGTTTCCTGCATTGGGGTGGTAAGAGGATGGAACAGAATAACACAAGCAGATGCAAAATTTTGAGAGGCAGGCCAGGTCCTCAGTCAGTATGGAGTCAAGCTTCACATAACTTCAAAGTTGAGTTGTTTACTTTGTTTAGTCTCCATCAGGAGATAAAAGCAATAAAAGAACAAAAGAAGGATAGAATGAAGTTATGATAATAATGAAAATAATAATAAATTTTAATAATAATGAAAGAAGTAGAAGAAAGAGATAGAATTTTTTTTTAAGATTTTATTTATTTGAGATAGAGAGAGAGAGAGCACGAGCAGAGGTGAAAGGTAGAGTGGGGAGGGACAGAGGGAGACGGAGAAGCAGACTCCCCACTGAACAGGGAACCTGATGTGGGGCTGGATCCTAGAACTCCGGATCAAGACCTGATCTGAAGGCAGATGTTTAACCATGCTTAACCAATTGGGCCACCCACGTGCCCCTGAAATTGATAGAATTTTTTAAAGTTAAAACATATATAACATTTTTAAGGTCAATTAAAAATTTTATCACAAAATTTCCCTCTATGGTTAAAATTTAAACCCTGTGTATCTAGGCACAATTTATAGGTTTAACATTGTAAACTCAATACTGAAATTACTAACTGAGAGCATGTCGAAAGCAGTGGTTCACTGGGTGTACTCTACTATTTGGGACATCAAGCTTTCTTAAAGACATACTTAACAGGTAATAAATCTCTTCTGGAATGGTGGTAGGAGAGTAATAGCCACTATTTGCTTTAAAACATAACTGTAACTATGAAAATGTAGTTCCTGGTCTCGGAAAAGATTTATCTTTCTTTATAAGCCAAAACCAATACTTATATACAATTTCATTACATTTTGACTTTGATCTTTAATTGTTAGTAATGACCGATTCTTCTAGTAGTAGTTTACATTCTGTTTTGAATAGATGGCACTTTCAACCATCTTGAATATTTTAAATTAAAGTTAAAATGTTTTCAAAGTGCATGCACTGCTCCAGGGCTTTAGGCCAATATCCATCAATTGCTTTTGCTCTTTCGGTTGAGTGCGAGTCTCATCCATGACAGCTTTCTGTAAATTAGAGATAAAGCCTACTCTGCCTTTCTAACATTCTCCATGCAGCTTGATAACTTCTGCATCTTTTCTTTTCCAGGGCTAGAGGAGAAGAAAATTTGTGTTAGATTTACTCCTCTCTCTCTTTCTCTCATCAATTACTTGCCTTATATTTATATAAAGTTTTTTTTTTTCATATTAGTAATCAGATTAAAGTCACGAATTGTGCTCAGAAGACCATGGCTTTCCATTTAAAGAACATGTGTCTTTTTATTAGACAAATGATCTTTTAAATCACTTTTAAACCTAACAAGATTTCAAAACTGAGATATACATTGATTTTACCATATGGCCTTTGTCCTAGCATTGTGAAGCTATCGAAATATCTTATCACACCCTATCTCATTCATTAGCATATCCTGACTCATTCTTTGTACGAAAAATACTCTGCAGTTATTCAAGGTTACAATTATCTTTGCATTTTAAATTATTGGTACTGTAACAAAACCTTAAAAATAAAATTTATGCTCACTGTAATTCAGTTTTTGTGTCTTTTTCTTTGTTAATTAGAAGGTATTCTGGTTACTAAGTATAGAATATAATTTTCACATCAACAGTTTAAAAATAAAACAAATAACTTTATTCTGTAATGTGATGACTTTTTATATATACTTTTTATATATAAATTTACATTTCTGGGGCTTTTATTTTCCTATGAACTATATTTTTTATTTATTTCAGTTTATTTTGTTTTTCATACTAAAGAAGCAGCAGTTTCCACTTGCTATTATTGGCTCTTGCTATTTTTGTTGATGGATTAACAAAAATGGGTCTTTATTCAGGATTTTGACACTTTGGGCTAAATGAATGGCTGCTGAAACCCAGGAGTGAACTGGGCTCTGTTCAGACAGAGGAAGAACACAAATCCTACTTCCAATGACCTTCTGGACTCTGGGATATCGATAGATAGATAGATAGATATCCCTGGTTATATTTCTAGTTAGTTATCTAAGTTAGTTACTTAAGCCCTGTTGTAGAATTTATAGGTGTATATATGATGTCCCTGCTCAGCATCATCCGTGAATTACATGCAAACCCCCTCTGGTCCTCTTTCTGGTCCTTGGAGGAGGTGATAATGAAACAGGTAGGTCCACCACCATTCCCCATCGGACTCCACAAAACAGGCTCAGAGTCCTCAAAACCACACCAACCGTGCCTGGTTATGATGCCCTTCCCTGTATGTGCAGTTATCATGTGTTTCTCATCTGTTTGGATAGGTATATGTACTAGACGTATTTTAAGGTGCAATTTCACCAGTCACAGTATCAAATGCTTTACGAAAGTGCATGTATTCTATCAACTATATTCTTTTATCTTCTATTCTCGTCTATAGTAAAACATAGCCCCCTCCCCACCACCAGATGCTGCTTCTAGATCCCTCTCATTAACCAAAAAGAAGTCTGCAATTCCCCGCAGCTGTGGCAGGCTCCAACCCCACCCCGCCCCCCCCCATTCCACTTTCAAATCTCTCATTTTTACACTACCTCCCTGTGATGAGAAGCCCACTAATATATTCTCACTCTCAGCTGCGCAACTTCCTGGAATAGCTCCCAATAACAAGACTAAAGCTTCCTCCTTCAGCTGCACAAATTTAAACCCTCCCTATGACAGGCAGACTGGGACACCTACTTTGTATCCTAAGAAGCATTCTTCCATTCATCGCTACGGATATGTTGATCTGGGCTAAAAGAAACATCACTACCCTCATCCCTCCAGAAGCCCCCAATGCATTATAAAAATATCACCCACTGTATCTTTAACTTAATGTTATAAAAATGTAAAATGTTCTTGAATATGGGGGGCAGGGGAGATACAAATTTGGGGAAATGGCTGTATACAATAATGCATGCTGAGGAAAATATCCGGAATGCCCGTCATATAAACAGAGAAAGGAAAATCAGTTTAATATACTAAGATGATATTGAGTCGAGAAAAGAAGGCTGTATTTGCACAGTTCTAAATATCTTTGTGAAGGGCAAAACTTCAGTCAGTCATCTGCATGTTAGCTGGGTTATTTGGGTTAGCAGGGTATTTGATATTAGCTGGATATTTGATATTGAGTGTATATTGTGAACAGTTACATTTATAGCTACCCCCAGACTTTCTAAGTATTTACTGAAAATAAACATAATAAAAACTGTTTTTGAACAGGCACATGAGAAATACTGACCAAATTCAATACGACCACATCTCAGTACAGATTCCTTTCATCCCTTGAGGGTCTGTGAAATCTGACACTGCTCCGCAGGCAGGCTAAAGCAGTGTGTCCAGAACACCATCCAACATCAGAGGACACATGGCTTCAGTTTCAACAACCTTGACAGATGTGCACATCTCCATTATAGAACTAGGGCACACATGTGAGGAGATGCCCTTGCCCTCGGTTACTTCTGCTTTATCAATGCAAATACCAGTTTAATTAAATGATGGACTTGAATGGCCTTCCCAGACAGAAATGAGCCTCCGTTGAAAGTATCTGGATTTGAAAATGTTGAGAGGAAAACACATCTATTTAGTGTAAGAAGTATTTAGAAGGTCATGTTGTCAGAAAAAATCAGTGACCTGCTGTGACTCTTTTTCTAATTTTAAGCTGTGATGGATTATCCATGCACAGGCAGCCCGCACTTATAAACCAAAGCACAGATAGGTTTGCTATGATACAGTGGTTTTAAACTGTGCTTTAATTTGCAGCTATTTGAACCACTTCCATTTTTTACAGATATTGAAAATTGGAAATGAGTCAAGCAGTAGCATGTTCCAACATATTGCTCCAAGTAACAGCATATCGCTTCACCATGTACAGTGAGAGTCTGAAAATTAATAACCAAGTAAAAGACATTTAGCTAAAAAAAATCACAAAATAAAAGACTAAGACAGGCTTTTATTAAAACCTGACTGTTGGGGTGTTGGGGGGAGGGGAAGTGTTAAATAGATAGAATCCAGAAGTCTCGACAGTGACAGTGGCTAATTCTGTGACATTGGTCAAATCCACATTTTCTTTAAGCCTCCGTTGTCATATCTATCAGATGGGAAAAATACCAGCCATCGTATAGAAGCATGATTAATGTGAGAATCAAATGAGGTAACAGAATTTGAACAAGGAGAGCTCTACAATATCTCGTTTCATTGTCATCTTCGTAACCATTACAATGGGTCAGGACAATCTGATTTCATCAAAATAATTATTAACATATTTTCTTCATGTGTGTTTTCAAATATATTTTTGCATTATCCCTTCAGTCACATGTTTATCATATACTAGATTTGTCTTACATGTGTCAACCACAGTTCCTTTCCTCCAGGATCTCACATCTGATAGGAGACATTGATACAGATAATTATAAGAAAAGAAGCAAACAGAAGTATAGGCATGTAATGTTAATGCCACACTGAGAGAATAATCAACTAGCTCTTTTTAGAGGAGTGAAGAATTACTTAATAGAGAGTGTGATGGTTAATTTTATGCATCCATTTGGCTGGGCCACAGGATTCCAGATAAATGATCAAACACTATTCTGGCTGTTTCTGTGAGGGTATTTTTGAATAAGATTTGTATTTAAATCAGTGGATTTGAGTAAAGCAGATTGCCCTCCCTATTGTGGGTGGCCCTCATCTAGCCAAATATCTGAACAGAACAAAAAGATGACCCTTCCCAATGTAAGGAAGAATTTTCCAGCTGACTGCCTTCAGACTTCATCTGCAACACTGGCTCTTCCTGCCTGATGGCTTTTGAACTGGAAATCAGCTCTGTCGGGGTCTCCTGCATGGCCAGTCCACTCTGCAGATTTTGGGACTTACCAGCCTCATAATTGCATGAGGCAATTCTCTATAATGGATCTCTTATATACGTAAAATACACCTGTACCTACATAGAACTGATTCGGTTTCTCTTGAAGACCCTAATACAGAGTGTGGCACTTCCTTCGAATATTAAAGTAACTAGCAGATTGAGAAGTAGATGAAGAAGTAAAGGACTGGTAAGAGGAGAAAGGAGAATATGAGACATTTGAATTGGGTTGTGTGGAAACTCTAAGAAGTTCAGTGGGAGCAGCAAGGTTGGGGGTTAGTCTGAGTGGCAGGAGGGTACAGAGGCAAGAGATAAATGGGGGTGTCAGATCATCGAAGGGCCTTGTATGCCATATAGAAGCATTTGGACTTTAACCTATAGGAAATGAGAAGACATTTGAAGGACTTACACAGGGAAATAAGATGATTAAATTTGCATTTTAAAAGATTACTCTAGCTGCAGTGTCAGGTATGGATTAGAGAGGGTCAAGGCTGCTGGCAGGAAGATTACTGAACCAGTATAAGCCAGGATAATGAGGTCCTGCACTAAGTCAGGAGTGGTGGAAATGGAAACAAGATGGATATAAAAGATACAAAAAAGATAGAATCAACAGAATTCATGAAGTGCTTTGGCATGGGGATGAGGGGCAGGGGTTAGATAAACTAAGCAGGATGCCCAGCATTCAGGTATGGGGAACAGGGTGGAACTGATATTGGTAATACAGACAGAGGAGGTATGGAAATAAAAGAGTTAGTTTTATTTTGAGCATGTAGCACTTATGACGCATTGGTCGCCCTGGCGGGGGAGGAGGGGAGTCTAACCGGCATTTGGATAGATGGATCAAAAGAGAAATTAGAAGTCAGAGCTGAAGTGACGAATCTAGGGACATGGGAAGTTAGATATAGATTATTAGTGTTGAAGAGAACATTCAAGAAATTTGTGAAGAGTAGAAAAGGAAGATGATAGAGACAGAACCATGGAAAAGCTCATGAAAAATGAATCCCCAGTTTGCTGAATAAGGACATTTCTGGAGTTAGGATAAAAGTAGAAGACCCTTTATAAGATGTTCCTTGAAAGATAACAGGTATTTAACGTGAACACTAGTTGTTGTGATTTGTATTATGGGAACATGTAGTTTGATGCTGCTTTGACACACCATCACTTCCCTTTCAATCTTGTTATTAATTGCATCGGCAGATTCATACTTTGGTGAAATGCAAACACTTTGGAAATCTTGGGAAAAGAGAACTGGCATTGATTTAAAGTTGATGACTTAAAACCTACCTGGTAGAGGTAGAGTAGAGAATTATTCTAATATACAGTCACATACAGTCACTTTCTTCTCTGAGTATGATTCCTCATCAGGAAAATAACCTGGGAAACAAATTGGTGTTAAGGTCATTTCTAGTAATAATGGCCTGAGGTCTTGTGGTTAATATCCTTCTAGTGTTCTTAAATAAATGGTTCCTCAAGGCTGCATTACTTTATTGCATGGATGGACCAGTTTGGGCATTTTAGGAGGATGGGGTGGAAGGGGAAAGGGGAGAAGAGAGGTAGAAAAAGGAGAAGCAACAGTCAAGACAGACAATAGACAAGCTGTCTATTATATACATATATGTTATATATGTATATATATACACATATATTATATACATATATATACACACATCCCTCTGGAAAAAAAGATTACTGACACTTGCATAGAGAATGTATGTGTAAACAATATCCAGGTCTGAGAACAAATAATCAAATTAATATAATCTCCAGTGAACAAAAACAACCCACCACTACCAAAAAATCTTTCTTTATCTAAATCAACATAAATGACTAGTAATTTGTATCCATTTCTTTCTGTCTACAATGTTTCCTTTGTAAAAGGAGTCCTTTGGGGAGCATTGATTTCTATCTCCAGCAAAAACCCCAAATGTTCAGAAAGATGCTCTAAGTAACCTCACGTTGGAACAAGCAGTAAATGTCCCTATTAGTCACAGGGGTCTTACTGGCCTCTGAAACAGCCTCAACTCCTACTTTAGTTCTCTGCCATGAAACCACAAGGTTGATTTAGGAATAATCAAATCACTAGTCCCAAATTCCAGTACACCCAGCACACTAAAAAATCTTGAAAAAAAAATCCACATATCTTATACTTCTAATTTTGCCAGAAAAAGTTAAAAAAATTAATTTCTGTGCTTAATGATGGGAAGACAAAAGTTCTTTGAAATGGTAGCCTAAGATTTTTTAAAAACAGCTGCTTGTTTTTCTTTTTTAATAGTTTCCCACCAACTTTCACATAGCTCTGTTTTCCTTCATTTATTCCTCTGAAAAATTTCTCACCCATACCTCTCACCTGCTCCCTTTGTTTTCTCCCTCCTGCAAAAAGAGTGCCGGTTCCAAGAGCAACAAAACATAGACACAAGGAAGCACCACACTTCCTCACACACTTTCTTCCTGTCCGCATTCATTTCTATTTGCTTCCCACCTCATCGAGGAGATCCGTTTTTACTGTTCATTTTACCTCCTAGTATAAAGATAATTTATCCTGCTCTTCTGAGAACCTAGTATTGCTGCGACTAGGATTTTTAAAACATGTTTCCTAGAGTTTTGAACAGGATAAAGATGTTAATTACTATGAGAAAAATATTTAAGAATCTCTAACAAAGATTTGTTAGAGAACAAATCTCTAACAATCCATTCCAAATATGGAATATTTCCATATTCCAAAAATATGGAAATGTAACAAATGTAACAAAATGGAATGTAACAAATGGTTGCATTCATTCAAAGGAAAAACAAGTAACCAGAGATACAATGTCCCACTGAACAAGTAAAACTATAATTCAAAAAGTGTTGTTGTTAAGATAAGTAAGTCCTGCGCATATAATGTACACTATGGTGATGATAATTAACAATACAGTACGGTACATTTGAAAGTTGCTAGGAAAATAGATCTTAAAAGTTGTCATCACAAAAAAAGAGAATTTGTAACTGTGTGGTGATGGGTGTTAACTAAATTTATCATGGTGATCATTTTACAGTATTAGACGCATATTAAATATTTGCATTATATACCTTTAACATGATATTTCATATATACATATATATATAATGTTATATATTGATCATACCTCAATTAATAAACAAACCTAGAAAACAATAGACATTGCTGGATTCCTAATCTATCAAAGAGGAATCAGAAAATGAAATCAGACCTATTTCCCCAATTCCTTATATTTCATATCCCAGGAGGATCAGATCAGCAGGATTCTGCTTACCTTTGACTTTTCTATTAAAGTTCATCTTATCGTGTGAGGATGTCTAAGACCTAGGGAGACACACTTGTGCAACAGTAGATAGTACACAGAGAAGACGAGGAACAATAATTTTATTTTTCTTAGGCTAATAGGCTACTAACCCAATTTGTTGATGCAATTTTGTAAGGTATACAAAGCCACTTGAACAAGGAAAATGAAATTAATCACTGAAACATCAGTCAGGAGAAATGACCTTCAGCTAACGTTCCTTTAGAAACAGAAAAATTTTAAACTTCTAGAGAATCATAAGAAGCTCAGTGGAGCAGGCACTGCTGTGCTTTTTTGAACCCCCAGTGAAGCCTGTGAACGTTACTCAATCCCACTACAGCAAGGTGGATCGTCTTACTGTTTCCACAGCTGCCAGGGTATTAAATCCTGACTGCATCCAATGCTGTGATCATCGTACTGTGTCTAACTACACACCAGTCAAGTGTTGGGCCCAGTGCTGGCACAGGACTTCCCCTTCCTGGAGGCTGTCAGGCTCTGATAAGTACAAGTCCTCTTGTTCTCGAATGATCTGTCCGTCAGCCGCACGGGCTCCTCACTGAACAGCACTAACCTCTTCAGTCTCCACATGTACTCCATAGGATTTCCGTTAGAGCCATTTTGTATAAGGGTTATTAATCCTGTTATCTTAAAATTCAAAAGTTTATGTAGTAACAGAAAAAAGGAAGCTTTATTTTTTTATTGATTTTCTTTATTTATTTGAGATAGAGAAAGAACATAATAAGGGGGAGAGGCAGACAAAGAGAGAGGGAGAAGCAAGCTTCCTGCTCAGCATGGAGCCCAATGCGGGACTTAATCCCAGCACCCTGGGATCATGACCTGAGCTAAAGGCAGACACTTAACCCACTGAGCCACCCAGGGGTCCCAAAGGTTTACTTTTAAAGTGGGAGATGGCATTTATCACCACCTTAAAATCTTAACTAGGTATTAACTGATAAAGGACAGAGAAAATGAAAATTAGCAGTTTGTACCTATTCTTTACCAGTCGCTGGTCTCTTGATGGTAATTTCAGGTACTGCCACATTAGAATACTGAATTATGTCATATTTGCATTCCCACAAAAAGGCTAGTATATACCAATCACCTATAGGAAATAATACCAAAGATCATAACACATTTTTAAAAATGCCATTTTATATATTTTTAAAGTTGACTCAATTTGTGGTAAATGGTTACAGAAGTTTTTATGCAGTGTTTCTAAAGAGGTCCACTGTGTGCATATAAAATTGGTGCTGTTAGCAATTTAAAGAATCTATAAACATTTTAAAAATGAATTTTCTTTGTATTGTTTGTAAATTGATCTGTTTCAAAACAATAATATTCTAAAAAAGAAAACACATACATAAATATACCTGTATAAGTGTACATGCAAAATTTTCCATATAGCATTTTACCTTTTCACAAAATTACATCCTCCCTAATTTTTATTTCCCAAGAACTACAAGAATTAAAGTCTTCAGATGTGAGTTTGTGCAAATTATAGAAATATTTTAGATTTTTTCCTCCGCAGTAACCATTTGTGTAGACTTTGAAAGTACAAATAAGAAATATATTTGTGGGGAATGCATTTTGAAGCAGGAAAAACATACGAATGAAGAGAATAATCACTTGTGAATAACCGCTTATTATCATTCTTTTATAGTTCCAAAATCTTCCTAAGGAATAAAACCTACCAGATAAAACTTACAACTTTCTAATAATTAGTTTTATCATAGTTGCAAATTACAGAAAGGTAAACTTCACAAAACAAAATAACCTAAGGTAATATGAGTGTTAGCATACAAATATTTTAAATACAAATTATGCTGAATTCTCTAGCAAACAATTATTATAACACTTGGAGATAAAACCAAGATTTAAATTGCCATTAGATGTTATGTTACACTTAGTGGTGTGTAATTTTGTGCCATATTTTTTTGCAGTAATTTCCCTAATTTCTCACAACTGTTCTTTGCTTCAAATTAAAATCAACTGTTTCTTTCTAAAGAAAATAAGAAGAAGTGAATGCATGACGATGTTTGCTGAAAAGCACATAGACAATTCCTGATTGGCACAGTGTAAGTCTGTAGTTTATAACTTTATTCATATTACCCATATTTATACAGAGTTGAAAGGGTCTCATCCTAGGAAAGGTACATTCAAAAAACTAAGAGGAAATTAGAAAGGAATTATGTACAATTGAGATTTGAATGTCTGATAAAAGCATATGGTCATTTCCTTATAGGCAATTTGAAATAATAAAAATAAACCAATGAACATTTTTGAGTGTTTATGGTGTGCCAGGCAATGTGTTAAGAATATTATGTGAACTACCTATTTTAATTCTCATAACAATATGAGAGCAATTTTCCTATCATTTCTATTTTATATGAAAGAAAATTAGGTCTTAGGTTAAGAAATTTCCCTAAGGACATAGAACTATTCTGTGACAGTCTTTCTGATGCCAACACCTGTGCTTCTAATCACTACTTAAAATAAAGGTGAAAGTAAGCACTCAGGTGAACAAAACAGTATTTGCAACCAAGATTTAAAAACAACCCCAAAAGCAGAAGGAATGTTTTCAAAATCTTTTCTAGAATTACAGTTTTAACATTATTGCTGATCCTTCCCCTTATTTCAGATGATTTCCTCACATCATTGAACTTGAATTTCATAGATACAGGCTATGCATTTTAGCTATGCTATAAGATCTTAACAATTAGAAACTTTGGGGGATATTACTAAATTCTTTGTGGACATAGCCTAAACATAATTATATTATAAATATCACACGTATAGAGCATGATTATAGGGTGGGAGAGAGCAGGGTGGAAAACCAATCCTAATATTTAAGAGGTTGCCTTATTCTTCTCTAAAATTCTTCTCCTTTCTTCCTACTCCAAATCTTCAGCTACCTCCACTTTCACATCATCAGGCTTTGCCCTCTGCCTGGATCCTTCTGTCTCACCATCTCATCTCAGCATCTCAGCATATGTCATTCCACTTATGTTTTTACAGATTTATCTCTCCCTCTACAATCTAAATTCCCACAATAAATAGAAAGATTTTTATTTCCCTCTGCATCTTCCACTGAGATCTTGGTGCTTACCACAAAGATTTCTTTTTTTTTTAATTTTTTAATGAATGACTGAATAAATAATTACAATATTAGATAATGAACCTTAATTGGAGGGGAGTTTGGAATGCATAACTTTGTAAGTCCCCTCTTCAATTATGTGCCTAATATTACAGCTCAATTGAGAGAAAGTCCATGTGTGTGTTTATGAATTTGAGGTCCAATACTAAGGATATTATCTAATCTCTAAATTAGTTATAGAAACTGTGAAATATACAAAAAAGAGGAACAGTGTAACATATGTTAATGTGCTTACCACTCAGTTTAAGAAATAAAGCATGATTAAGAAATAATGCATGATTAAAGATCTCTCTTCCTCTAGCTCCTACACAGAAGTTACCTCTATCCCTCAATTATATATTTATCAATTCTATATATTTTTATGCTTTTATCATGCCTTAGTATGTCTATGAAATTTTTTTCATATTTATAACATTGGTTTTTGTGTTTAACATTTTTATTAATAATGATATCAGACTATATTCTTCTTCTTCTTTTTTTTTTTTAGACTATGTTCTTCTATATTTCTCACCCAACAGTTGATAACTCACCAATTTGTATCCAGCTGATTCATGAGACCTAACTTTAAAAAGGTGCAAACAAAAATAGCATAGACTGAGTACTTGGAGACGGCCAAAGAAAATCTGGTCAGAAAGAGTCAGGGTTCCCCAGTTTTGTTTGGAGTTGTTTCTTATATCTATGATGGTTATAGAATGGCACACAGAGAGGGGAATCAACTCCATGAAGGGTACAAAGGGTGAGAAGAGAACCATGGGGGATTCAGTGAGTTGAAAACAGGAGAACAGAGGTTGATTATCTTTTTGACATAACTTATTGACCTTGTGCTGAAAATAGGGTACATTGTATGGTAATGAAAAATTAATTTAGACACAGATAAGAAAAAGATGTGCTCCTTAAGGTTAGTGAGAAGAATTTATGTTTGGTGACAGGAGAATATTATAATGATTATGAGTGGAATATATTGGAAAAGATACAGATTCATGTCAGGAAGGTCAGTCATTAAAAGTGTTCATTAAATTAAGGATCAGCTATGGAGAGCATGTGCTACAGTGGAAGCCCTATCAAGGCAGAGACAGATAAAAACCAAGAGATAACTGTAGGGGAAAATAGGCATAACATCTTCATTAGTCTCCTTTGCAAGAAGAGTGAAGAAAAGATTAGGGTTAATACACATATCAATGTTCCAAACCTAAAAATGAGTTTTGGAAAACTATCCCAACTGATAGAAAAAACTTACTGGTTGATGACTAGCCAAGGGTATAGATGATTAGAAGTTAAAGGATGATGAAAACTTGCATTGTTCCAGCCTTTCGTTTAAATCTCTTAGGTCTCTGTACAGGTTTTGGAGATCTGTGGGCAGAGAAGGACAAAAATAAACAAAGAGGACAGGAAGAGCAACTGTAGAACAGGCTTTGGGGAACCAGGATTAATTTACTCAAAGGTCAAATCAAAACTCTGAGGAAAAAAGAACTCCCACCCTCACCCTACCAACACTGGTTCAAATGTTGACTAATCTGCAACTTTATTTTGCTTTAAGTGTTCAAGAAATTTATCTGTGCCCAAGTTAGCCCAATTGCCTCAAGCATGACATTCTTGAGGTCAAAGTCTTGGGTTTGATGCTTCTACAGAATAATTAACTTGGTGCTAATCTATGGTCACAGCTCATATCCCAACCCCTGACAAGTTGTCTTTTTTCCTAAGAAGGGGACCAGATGAAAGAATAGTCCTGTGAGAACAACCCTGAAGCACTCAATGGACAAGGATCAGTATGCCATGCATGTTTGGAAAGTATTCCATTTAGATTCCTGATTTTCATTATGTATTCTTAAAAAAGGAAAACATAAAACTTGCTGTAAGGCATATGTCAAGTCAAAAGCTTCTAAATTAGCAAACTGAAGGAATGCACTTAAAGTAAAAATATTACAACAATTCAAAAATCTTATTTTCTACCACAAAACATGACCAGGACATCTATAGTTAAATAACATCATTTATCATTGCAATAAATAAGACAGTTTATATTATAAACCTTTCTCAGAAGATTAGCATAATTTTTATATTGAGATTAGATTCAGGTTTTTACCTCAATTTTCATTTGATTTCACTTATTTTCTCTTTATTTAGATCCAAAAAGCCATTAGCATTGTTAAAAGATACTGGAAAATCTAATATTAGTTCTAAAGTAATCTGGATTATTTAAAGATTATTTCCATGCTTAAAAGTCAAGTAAAATAAGTTTTTTAAATATTATGGATTTTATTTGAATTGAGAAGTATTATAAGGAGATTTTGTTGTTTGTTTTGCTTTTGTAGAATCCCTTGCCCTCATGGAATTCTCTTTCTAATAATTTTTAAAATATCTCTCTATATTTCAATATATTTTATATATTGCTCTTTATTTAACTAATGAATTCAGAATATAAAAAAAATCATCTTCTACTTAATCTATTTGGCTGCTTTAAAAATACAGTGAAAAAACTAATGTGTAACACCTTTCTGTATTTCCATTTCTATAATCAACACACTTACGAGTACCATGTTTATCATTCAATTGACTAACAAGATTATTCTCTGGCCTTCATGAAGAAATACTTGTATATTGAATATACTCTTCCTTTTTATAATTTATGTCTTTATCTCAGCCTCTCTTAGATGGTGTATCAGAT
>NW_022631008.1:11448999-11452683 GCF_010015895.1 Lontra canadensis
AACCCCCTCCCCCCAGCAACCCTCAGTTTGTTTTGTGAGATTAAGAGTCACTTATGGTTTATCTCCTTCCCAATCCCATCTTGCTTCATTTACTCGTCTCCTACCCCCTTAACCCCCCATGTTGCATCTCCTCTCCCTCATATCAGGGAGAACATATGATAGTTGTCTTTCTCCGATTGACTTATTTCGCTAAGCATGATACCCTCTAGTTCCATCCACGTTGTCGCAAATGGCAAGATTTCATTTCTTTTGATGGCTGCATAGTATTCCATTGTGTATATATACCACATCTTCTTTATCCATTCATCTGTTGATGGACATCTAGGTTCTTTCCATAGTTTGGCTATTGTAGACATTGCTGCTATAAACATTCGGGTGCACTTGCCCCTTCGGATCACTATGTTTGTATCTTTAGGGTAAATAGCCAGCAGTGCAATTGCTGGGTCATAGGGTAGTTCTATTTTCAACATTTTGAGGAAAGTCCATGCTGTTTTCCAGAGTGGTTGCACCAGCTTGCATTCCCACCAACAGTGTAGGAGGGTTCCCCTTTCTCCTCATCCTTGCCAGCATCTGTCATTTCCGGACTTGTTAATTTTAGCCATTCTGACTGGTGTGAGGTGATATCTCATTGTGGTTTTGATTTGTATTTCCCTGATGCCGAGTGATATGGAGCACTTTTTCATGTGTCTGTTGGCCATCTGGATGTCTTCTTTGCAGAAATGTCTGTTCATGTATTCTGCCATTTCTTGATTGGATTATTTGTTCTTTGGGTGTTGAGTTTGCTAAGTTCTTTATAGATTTTGGACACTAGCCCTTTATCTGATATGTCGTTTGCAAATATCTTCTCCCATTCTGTCAGTTGTCTTTTGGTTTTGTTAACTGTTTCCTTTGCTGTGCAAAAGCTTTTGATCTTAATAAAATCCCAATAGTTCATTTTTGCCCTTGCTTCCCTTGCCTTTGGCGATGTTCCTAGGAAGATGTTGCTGCGGCTGAGGTCAAAGAGGTTGCTGCCTGTGTTCTCCTCAAGGATTTTGATGGATTCCTTTCTCACATCGAGGTCCTTCATCCATTTTGAGTCTATTTTCATGTGTGGTGTAAGGAAATGATCCAATTTCATTTTTCTGCATATGGCTATCCAATTTTCCCAACACCATTTATTGAAGAGGCTGTCTTTTTTCCATTGGACATTCTTTCCTGCTTTGTCGAAGATTAGTTGACCATAGAGTTGAGGGTCTATTTCTGGGCTCTCTATTCTGTTCCATTGATCTATGTGTCTGTTTTTGTGCCAGTACCATGCTGTCTTGATGAGGACAGCTTTGTAATAGAGCTTGAAGTCCGGAATTGTGATGCCACCAACTTTGGCTTTCTTTTTCAATATTCCTTTGGCTATTCGAGGTCTTTTCTGGTTCCATATAAATTTTAGGATTATTTGTTCCATTTCTTTGAAAAAAATGGATGGTACTTTGATAGGAATTGCATCAAATGTGTAGATTGCTTTAGGTAGCATAGACATTTTCACAATATTTATTCTTCCAATCCAGGAGCATGGAACATTTTTCCATTTCTTTGTGTCTTCCTCAATTTCTTTCATGAGTACTTTATAGTTTTCTGAGTATAGATTCTTAGCCTCTTTGGTTAGGTTTATTCCTAGGTATCTTATAGTTTTGGGTGCAACTGTAAATGGGATTGACTCCTTAATTTCTCTTTCTTCTGTCTTGTTGTTGGTGTAGAGAAATGCAACTGATTTCTGTGCATTGATTTTATATCCTGACACTTTACTGAATTCCGGTACAAGTTCTAGCAGTTTTGGAGTGGAGTCTTTTGGGTTTTCCACATATAGTATCATATCATCTGCGAAGAGTGATAGTTTGACTTCTTCTTTGCCAATTTGGATGCCTTTAATTTCTTTTTGTTGTCTGATTGCTGAGGCTAGGACTTCTAGTACTATGTTGAATAGCAGTGGTGATAACGGACATCCCTGCCGTGTTCCTGATCTTAGCGGAAAAGCTTTCAGTTTTTCTCCATTGAGAATGATATTTGCGATGGGTTTTTCATAGATGGCTTTGATAATATTGAGGTATGTGCCCTCTATCCCTACACTTTGAAGACTTTTGATCAGGAAGGGATGCTGGACTTTGTCAAATGCTTTTTCAGCATCTATTGAGAGTATCATATGGTTCCTGTTCTTTCTTTTATTAATGTGTTGTATCACATTGATTGATTTGCAGATGTTGAACCAACCTTGCAGCCCCAGAATAAATCCAACTTGGTCGTGGTGAATAATCCTTTTAATGTACTGTTGAATCCTATTGGCTAGTATTTTGGTGAGAATTTTTGCATCTGTGTTCATCAAGGATATTGGTCTGTAGTTCTCTTTTTTGATGGGATCCTTGTCTGGTTTTGGGATCAAGGTGATGCTGGCCTCATAAAATGAGTTTGGAAGTTTTCCTTCCATTTCTATTTTTTGGAACAGTTTCAGGAGAATAGGAATTAGTTCTTTAAATGTTTGGTAGAATTCCCCCGGGTAGCCGTCTGGCTCTGGGCTTTTGTTTGTTTGCAGATTCTTGATGACTGTTTCAATCTCCTTACTGGTTATGGGTCTGTTCAGGTTTTCTATTTCTTCCTGGTTCAGTTGTCGTAGTTTATGTGTCTCTGGGAATGCATCCATTTCTTCCAGATTGTCAAATTTGTTGGCGGAGAGTTGCTCATAGTATGTTCTTATAATTGTCTGTATTTCTTTGGCGTTAGTTGTGATCTCTCCTCTTTCATTCATGATTTTATTTATTTGGGTCCTTTCTCTTTTCTTTTTGATAAGTCTGGCCAGGGGTTTATCAATCTTATTAATTCTTTCAAAGAACGAGCTCCTAGTTTCATTGATTTGTTCTACTTTTTTTGTTGTTGTTGTTGTTGTTTATTTGTTTCTATTTCATAGATTTCTGCTCTGATTTTTATGATTTCTCTTCTCCTGCTGGGTTTAGGGTTTCTTCCTTTTTCTTTCTCCAGCTCCTTTAGGTGTAGGGTTAGGTTGTGTACTTGAGACCTTTCCTGTTTTTTGAGAAAGGCTTGTACTGCTATGTATTTTCCTCTCAGGACTGCCTTTGTTGTGTCCCACAGATTTTGAACCGTTGTATTTTCATTATCATTTGTTTCCATGAATTTTTTCAATTCTTCTTTAATTTCCTGGTTGACCCATTCATTCTTTAGAAGGACGCTGTTTACTTTCCATGTATTTGGGTTCTTTCCAAATTTCCTCTTGTAATTGAGTTCTAGCTTCAGAGCATTGTGGTCTGAAAATATGCAGGGAATGATCCCAATCTTTTGATACCGGTTGAGACCTGATTTAGGACCAAGGATGTGATCTATTCTGGAGAATGTTCCATGTGCACTAGAGAAGAATGTGTATTCTGTTGCTTTGGGGTGAAATGTTCTGAATATATCTGTGATATCCATCTGGTCCAGTGTGTCATTGAAGGCCTTTATTTCCTTGTTGATCTTTTGCTTGGATGATCTGTTCATTTCAGTGAGGGGAGTGTTAAAGTCCCCTACTATTATTGTATTATTGTCGATGTGTTTCTTTGATTTTGTTATTAATTGGTTTATATAGTTGGCTGCTCCCACGTTAGGGGCATAGATATTTAAAATTGTTAGATCTTCTTGTTGGACAGATCCTTTGAGTATGATATA
>NW_022631008.1:11453083-11453410 GCF_010015895.1 Lontra canadensis
TAGATTTTAGTTCTTTTATTTCTCCAGAAAGGGCTTTTATATCTCCCGAGAGGGTTTCTCTAATATCTTCCATGCCTTTTTCGAGCCCGGCTAGAACCTTGAGAATCGTCATTCTGAACTCTAGATCTGACATATTACCAATGTCTGTATTGATTAGGTCCCTAGCCTTTGGTACTGCCTCTTGTTCTTTTTTTTGTGGTGAATTTTTCCGCCTTGTCATTTTGTCCAGATAAGAGTATATGAAGGAACAAGTAAAATACTAAAAGGGTGGCAACAACCCCAGGAAAATATGCTTTAGCCAAATCAGAAGAGATCCCAAATCGTGAG
>NW_022631008.1:11453510-11595123 GCF_010015895.1 Lontra canadensis
ATATATATATAAGATAAACTAGTTAAAAAACGTTAAAAAAGAAAAGGGTAAAAGTTAAAAATATTTAGCAGAAGAAGAGAAAAAACATTGAAAAAGAAAAAAAATTAAATTAACTGCATGGCTAAAGAATCATGGGGAGAAAGCCATGAGTTCCGTGCTTTGCTTTCTCCTCCTCTGGAATTCCGCTGCTCTCCTTTGTATTGAAACTGCACTCCTCATAAGTGAACTTGGTCCTGGCTGGGTTTCTTGTTGATCTCCTGGGGGAGGGGCCTGTTGTAGTGATTCTCAAGTGTCTTTGCCCCAGGTGGAGTTGCACCGCCCTTACCAGGGGCCGGGCTGAGTAATCAGCTCGGGTTTGCTTTCGGGAGCTTTTGTTCCCTGAGCGCTTTCCGTAGAGTTCCGGAGGACGGGAGTGTAGATGGCGGCCTCCCAGTCTCCAGCCCGGAGGAGCCGAGAGCCCGGGGCCCCTCTCCTCAGTGCGCCCTCAGAGAACAGCGCCCAATTACTCCCGTCACCCTGGCCTCCGGCCGCGCTCCAAGCTGACCGAGCCTGCGACCAGTTCAAGGTAACCCCGAGCTGAGAGTCACTCCTCAGCTCTGTCTCTGTAGCCGGCTTCCCCATTCTAATACCCGCAAGCTCTGCGACACGCAGACACCCCGATCCTTCTGTGACCCTGCGGGACCTGAGGCCACACTGGCCCCGCGTGGGCTTCACCCCGGTTAAGCTTCACCCTGGAGCGATGTCCCTCAGCGGAACAGCCTTTTAAAAGTCCTGATTTTGTGCTCCGTTGCTCCGCCGCTTGCCGGGAGCCGGCCCCTGCCCCCGCGGTCTATCTTCCCGTCGCTTTGGATTCACTTCTCCGCCAGTCCTACCTTTCAGAAAGTGGTTGATTTTCTGTTTCTAGTATTGCTGTTCTTCTTCTCTTTGATCTCCCATTGGATTTGTAGGTGTTTGCAATCTTTAGATAAGCTATCTAGCTGATCTCCCGCAACCTGAAGTAGTCTCAGCCTGCTACTTCTCCGCCATCTTGACTCCTCCAGGTTTTTTTTTTTTAAATATCACCATTATCAAATAGCTTTTCTCATTTGCCTTGTCTCAAGTCTCTAGTGAAGGAAGGAAAACAAACATAGCCTTCATCATGCTTGTGAATCTACTATCTTGTTATCAATGTCACTGTAAATTAAACTGATAAAGAAAACTATGTCTGAACCATTACTATGGAGAGGATCTAGGTAAAATGAGGTTAAGCACTGCACAGTCAGAAATGGCTAGGTCTAGATAAATTAGTGTAGAAGTAAGCAAGTAAGTTTTCAGTCTTTTAAAAATAAATTTTATTTTTAGAATAGATTTAGCTTTACAGAAAAATTACAGAAGGTATTAAAATTGCAAAAATTAAAAAAGATGCTACTATGAGAGATATTAGATATTACAGAGCTTTGATATATTCTACACCTAAGTTCCCTAGTACCTCATACTTACTAGTATGGTACCTGAATTGCAATTAATGAACTGATACTGGTATATTATTATTAGCTAAAATTCAGGCTTTATTATACTTCCTTAGTTTTTACCTAAGGTTCTTTTTTCTTCCAGAATTCAAACCACTCTACCCACACTGTGTTTAATTATTATATCTTCTTAGTTGCCTCTTGGCTGTGAGAGTTCCTTACATTTTTCTTTGTTTTTGATGCCTGATGGTTGTGATACACACTGGCCAGGTATTTTATAGAATATCTCACAATAAGGGTTTGTCTGATGCTTTTCTAATGATCTTACTGGGGTCATGGTGCTGGGAGGAAGAACACAGATATAAGTTGTCATTTTCTTTCCTTCCTTCCTATCATTTCTTTTTTTTTAATTATCTTGACTACAAATGGACCTTGAGAGTTTGTTTGAGGGAGCAGCTACTCATATACCCCTGACAAAAGAATGGTCTCCCTCTACCCAGGAAAGTCATCTTCTTCCACTCAGTGTGTGGTTTTAGAAGGGGCACACATAGAGTGGTGAAGAAGGAAGGGGGCACCTGTTTCTCCAGCCAATCACCTGAATCAATCTGAGTGATCAATGAGCTGACAGATGTTGCATCCAGATCACCCTCACATACATAAACTGCCATTTTCATGACATCGTATCAAGAGTACATACTATCAACATGACTTATTACTGTTGACATTGATCTTCATCACTTGACTAAGGTAGTGTATTAAGTTGCTATTGCTGCCATAAAAATGTGCCATTCATTACGTGCCTTAAATAACAGAAATTTATTGTCTCTCAATTCTAGAAACTAGATGTACAAAATCAAGGTGTCAGCCAGTTTAGTTCCTTCTAAGAGCTGTGAGGGAGAATCTGTTCCATAAGTCTCTCCTAGCTACTGGTAGTTTGCTGGCAATCTTTCTTATTTCTTGGCTCATAGAAGTATCACTCCAATCTCTGCCTTCATCTTCCCATGTGATATAGAGAGAACGGGGACACTAACATCAAATATTAATGGTACTTATCTCTGTAATTACATACACTAAGAATAATAGTATATTCTAAAAGAATCTCAAAAGGCACTTGAGTCCTCAGTCAGTTAAGCATCTGCCTTCAGCTAAGGTCATGATCCCAGACTCCTGGGATCGAGTCCCGCATTGGGCTCTCTGCTCAGCTACTCAACGGGGAGTCTGCTTCTCCCTCTCCTTCTGACCCCCCCCCCACACCACTAACTTTCTCTCTTTCTTGCTGTCTCTCTCAAATAAATAAAATCTTAAGGAAAAAGAAAAGCACATAAATTCCCTATATAACACCTTCCTGCTGCCCCTCCTATTACTGTACAAGCCAATTAGTTTCCATTCTAAAACAGATCCATCCACTTCCCTCCTTACTCATTGACTTTATTTGAGAAATTTGTCCTCTCTGTCCTGCATCACCAGCATTTCTTTCAACACTGTCATTTGTTGTTACTATCCTAGCCTAAGTCATAATCATCTCTCCCCTGAATTACTAGAATATGTCCCCAACTGGTTTCCCTGCTTCCACCTTCGTCTTCTTATGGTCTAGTTTCAACAAAGCTGCAGACAAGATCCTTTAAAAAGATCTATCAGACCGTGACTACTCAAATTCCCTTTAAGACTCCTCATTATGCACAGATTAAAAGCCATAAGCCAGTAAGTTCCTACATGACGGTTTCTTCTTTTCCTCTCTGACCACATTTCTGCCACCCATTCCCTCACTTGGCCTGCTCTAGCCAGAGACCTCTATGCTATTCCTTGACCTCTCAGGTACATCTGTGTTTTCAGGACCTTTGCACTGTGTGTTTGACATGATTCACTCTGTCACTCCCTTTGAGTCGTTACTCAAAATAAATTTCTCAATTAGGTCCATCCTGTCCACACAGCTTATAAGTATGATGACCTGCTAATCAGGTAGTTTCACTTACTCTGCCTTACTTATATCCATAACATTTTTCACTTTTTACTGAGTATACCTGTTAATTTTTATGTGTATTTTCTATCTTTCTCCATTAGAATGTGAACTCCATGAGGCAGAGATTTAAGGAGTCCAAGGAGGTATGTAAGACTAGCGTCTAATACTTAACAGACCTACAGTCTTTTCAAATTAATTTACATAACAATAATAATAGTAATAATAATGGCTTATATTTTTAATATTTTTATGTACCACATAATCTTAAAAATTCATTAGACACATTAACACATTTCATCCTGAAAACAACTGCATAATGTATAAACTACTATTTTTTCACTTTACAAATTAGAAGATAGGGTAGATTCTCAAAGATAATAAGTGGAGGGTCCACAATTAGTGGTCAATTTCTGTATTTTATTTTCTATTTTTTCCAAAAACCATTACAAAAGTCCTCCACCTATTCCTGTAGTGTTCCTCTATAATAACTCACTCACTAATTCCTTACAAGATAATTAACTGAAATCTGTGGCTCTTCTTCTTATATTGACTATGTAAATTCTTATTTTCTATATATCTTTTATCCCTGCCATCAGCTCCTGTGTTTTTAACTACTTAAAAAAAAAAAAAAAAATCACTGGGTCGCCTGGGTGGCTCAGTGGGTTAAGCCTCTGCCTTTGGCTGAGGTCATGATCTCGGGGTCCTGGAATTGAGCCCTGTATCAGGCTCTTTGCTCAGCTAGGAGCCTGCTTCCCTCCCTCTCACAATTAGGGTTTGTCTGATGCTTGCCTCCCTCTCTGCCTGCCTCTCTGCCTACTTGTGATCTCTCCTGTGTAAAATAAGTAAATAAAATCTTTTTTAAAAATCACACATTTAATATAGTGTTCTTCATTGATATCTTGATGAACACTGGGTGATGAATATTTGGGTTTATCCAACTTTGATAAGAATGTGTATGTTTCTGTGTGTGCATTTTGAATGTAAGACTTTTTTTTTTAAGATTTTTTGTTTGAGAGAGAGTGTGTATAACAAGAGGGGGGTAAGGAGTGGGGAGGAGCAGAGGGAGAAGTGGACTTTCCAATTAGCAGGGAGCCTGATGTGGGGCTCCAGCCCAGGACCCCGAGATCATGACCTTAGCCAAAGGCAGATCTCAACTGACTAAGCTACTGAGGCACCCTGAGAGTCTTTTTTTTTTTTTCAAAGTAGGAGTTACTAATACATTTGCTTCTTTTCTTTTATATTGAACTATAACATATTGAAGGCCTTCAGCATGCTAAAAGATTCTCTAAGAAGCCCCTTAAAACATGTCAACGAAATAATACAGGGTAATTATTTTGTTCTATTTTTAAAGATGGCACATAGAGGTTAGGTAATTTTCTTGAAAGCAGAACATTTACATACTGTATTTTTAATTAAGCGTCTTAAATTACCTGTCCAATTTACTCCTAAAATTTTTATGAATGTACATGTGGTTCAAAAGCTAGCAACCTGATGATTCCGAAGGCAAAGAGCCAATAAGTTTGTGGTAAAAAAGAAAAAAATCACTAACAACCATTACAATATCTGCCTATTAAAATGGCCTAGTGATATGTAATTATAGTCATTATTTAGATGAACTGAGTAATGGAGGTTAATTAAAATCAGCACGGTATAAAGAAAAGTAAAATTTGGGTTAGTTAAAACAGTCTTTGATCAAAACTCCATAGTAGATTAATCTCTGTAAATACAAACCAAACTAAGTAGAAGTTAACTTCTATATTTTATTTGGTGTATGTATGGGCACTTACTAGGGGAGCGATCTGTCATAGCATCGATCTATGCCTCCTGGTATGTGTGCTTGCGGGTATATGTGTGCAGTCATAAAATGAGGCTCACATATGAGTGGTACTTTTTATAAAAAAATAAAAGCAAATTAGCAACTGACAAATTATATAGTGCTTCTTTCTCTAATATGATTATTAAAGGTAAGGTAGAAATTAGTGAAGAAAAGGAAATCAGTAGAGGACTGAGGTGATACAGCTTTGTGCATCTGTACCATATATAGTATACAGATGCAGAGAGAAATTTCACTACTTCACTACTACTTTTCAAGTTGGCCCATTCTAGGCATTATTCCTTCACTGAATTTGCACATACCTTCTGTGGTAGATAGTTTTTTAAATGCATATGATCATTTCCTTCCCTCCTTGTATGCATAATGAATATAATGATTCTCATTTGCTCCTGGTGACTTGTTTACCCAACAGAATACAATGGAGGTAACCTCCCTGGTTTTATAAGATCAGATCAAAAGAAGTCTTGCAGTTTCTATCTTGACCTCCTTGAACTAACTCCGGGGATGTTTTCACTTGGAAACCAGTCCCTGGGCTGTGAGAAGTCAGTGGAAGCCACATGGAAAGACCATGTGTCACTCTCAGGTAAGCAATAAAGATGAGCTCCTAGGAAACAACATCACTAACAACAATATGAATGAGCCACCTTAGTTATCTATCTAATCTAGTAGAGACTATCACTCCAGGCCCAGCTTTCAACTTATTGTCACTTGATGAGGAATCCATAATGACAATCAAATACCTAAAACCAATCAACTTACAAAACCAGGGGAAATCACAATCAACTGTTTTAAACCATAGAATTTTGGGGATTTTTTTTTCACAGTCATTAATAACTGGAACAAAAATTAGTACCAGAAGTTAGCTACCACCATCACAAAAGCTTAAAATATTCTTTGTAACAAAAATGCAGGCACAAATTGGAGGGATCTGAGGGAGATTACAGTAGTCTTGAAAGGCCAGGAGAGCATTTGCTAGAGGATAGATAAAAGTGACCCATGTTATATAGCAGAAAAATGTTTATAACAGTGTTCCTTGGGATTAGGAAGAAAAGAGAAAATACATATAATGAATTTTGATTAAGATTTCTAACAATATTGAGGTACCTGGGTGGTTAAATCGGTTAAGCATCAGACTCTTGAGTTAAGCTCAGATCATGATCTGAGGGCTGTGAGGCCATGTTGGACTGTGTGCTGGGCTTGGAACCTGCTTAAGATTCTCTTTCTCTCCTTCTCCCTCTGTCCCTCCCATCCTCACCACCCCCTAAAATAAAAAGATTTGTAAAACCATAAAAGTGCAATTGCTTTTTTGAAAGCCATATATGATTAAGTACATAAAGACAGGGGATAAAAAGTGAATTGTTCCGTTTCAGGAAGAATTTTGAGGAAATATAACAAAGCTTGGAAATGTTGGTTCAAAATTAAACTGTTTCTCATTCTTGGACTTTCATGCTGACAAGAAAGCTTTCAAAATAAGGAATGGAATCCAGGCTAAGATCAAATACAAGGTGTTGCCGATAAAATGAGGCTTCAAGGTAACAATGTTCAGACTGCGGGTGTGGTTATATGACCTTTTGTTAAGTCCTCAGAAATATTTAAGGAAGTGCTTTGTGTACCATCTCAGCTAGATAAAAAGACTTCTAAGAATCTTAAGGGTATACTTCCTAGACGTTTCCAGCTGGGGAGTCTAATAATGATATATCTTTTAGACTCTTTCTCTAGGCAAAAAGATTTCTAAAATTTTAATAACACTATGCCACAGCACCATGACTCTCAGCCCTCAAAGAAATTATTGACTATGCCTTCAGTCAAGTAAATTTAATTTTAATAAGATTTATAAGAAATATCTAACATCTTAGAAATATTGGATTAACAAAAATGTCATGCTTCAGAGTAAAAAAGGCAGAGGTAGTTCAAAATGAGAGCCTTTGGGGCCTTCCACCATCTGGGCGCAGAAAGCAAGAGGAGAGTTACCTAGTTGCATGGATTTCAAAACCAAGAGTCCAGAGGATGAATCAAGAACCATGGAGAATCTCTCCTAGGGAAAATTTAAACTAATGAGTAAATAGTAATATGTACAGAAGTGGATTTCAGAATTGCTCTAGACTAGTAATGGCTATATACCATCTGCCTTTTCTTTCACTTTTGTAGGTTTTTTGTTTTTTGTTTTTTTTAAGATTTTATTTATTTATTTGAGAGAGAGAGAGAGAGAGTAAAAGCTGAGGGAGGGGCAGAGGGAGTGGGAGAAGGAGACTCCCCACTGAGCAGGGAGCCTAATGTGGGGTTTGATCCCAGGTCCCAGGGATCATGACTGAGCTGAAGGCAGATATTTAACAGACTGAGCCACCCAGCCTCCCCTTTTCTCTCTTTTGAAATGGAGTGTCTACTTCAAATATGTTATCCCTATATTACCATTTTATATTGAGTCTGGGAGGTGGGCAGAAGAGGCAAATAAATTATTTTTCTAATTCACAGATTCTTCCAACTAAAAGGAGTCATACGTAATGACCCAGACTTGAGCCCAATTTAGATGCTAAAACCCTGGATTTATAACCCAGTGCTGTAATGACATGAGTTTTGAGCTCCTGGGTGGAAAATAAGTGGATGTTACATGTGGAAGGGAAATATATTGTGATTTCCACAGGGTTGTCTGTGAAGAACAGTCTCAAAGATGCTCATCATCAATTCCTTTCTCTGTTATATATGCCTATGCTCCTCTCATGAAGAGGTCAAATTACCTCTCCCCATAAGCATGAATTGGGTTTAGTGACTCATTTGACTAATATAATATAGTCCATATGACATTCTGAGGTTAAGTTTTAGACTTGCAGTCCACTTGGTTATTTTAAAAAGCTGATTCATAGAATTCACCTTCTTCAAAAGAACCCACCACAGTATAAGAAGCATAAGCCACAAGTGTAGCAGCCACTCTCTAAAAAAATTCAATCTGAGTTTTATGTGAGAGTCATAATCAACTCTCAGCTATGGGAATGAACTATCTTGGGCATTAAGCCTTCAGATGACTCTGGTACTCAACTTCTTTTCATTGAAACTACATAGAAGATCTCAAGTAAGGACTACCAAGGTGAGCCTATCGACAGAGAGAACTATGAAAGATACTAACAAATTAATCTTAAACCAGTAAGCACTATTCTATTTGCAGCAGTAGATAATTAGAATATCATAACTGTAGCAATTTGGGAGCAGGATAGGAGACTAGAAAGAGAGCTTATCTGTGATGACAGTATGTAGGAAATGATTGGTGGATTTTGGGGACAGGCACTTCTGTGGACCCTTCTGTCATATGAAACAAAACCTTAAGTTGCTTCATTCACATCCAGTCTAAAGGTGTGAATGAAGAAGAGAAATGTTCATATTCAGGTTAACTACTCCTTTCACAAAGTGAAAGTGGAGTGATAAGTAGTAGCACAGGGAATAGGTGTAAAGCTCTGTCCTCTTCCCAGAGTTCTTCTCTGTGATGAAGCAATAGCCTCTGGAGCAAGGGCAAATGCTCTTAGGCCTTATATGAACACCAAGCAGAGGTTTTGTACCACCAAAGTAGTGGTAGGAAACCCTGACCTAATTTTAGCCACAGAACAAGGTTGAATTAGGCTGCCAGAAGGAGGCTGCCATTTCTTATCAATGGTAAGAAAATCCCACCCCACGGTCTATGTGCATATGGCTTCCCCAAGACCAAACCGAGATCAGAATAACATAGAACCTGGTTCCCTTCAAAAACAAAAACAAAAATAAAGTTAGCACACATTAACAAACAGTATCGGTCAACTATTGAGGGAGAAAGAAGAATGTGGAGAGAATCTTTTTCTGTGGATTGGGGTGTATAGACTGTAAAAGCTAAAGGTGGAACACAAACACTAAAAAGAAACTCACCTCTAATAATCTTCCCATACACATAACACAATGGAAGTGGATATTGAAGGAACTAAAGCTTGTGATATACTGACATGAACTGTAGAGGCAGCAAAACTGAAACTCAGCTCAATTTCTGATTAGACTAACTCAACAACACCAAGTCTAATGGTGTGAATGAAGAAGTGGAATGTTCATATTCATGTTAACTACTCCTTACCTCACTTTATAAAGTGAAAGACAATGGCTAGAATTCAATGAAAAATTACAAGACACAAACAAAAAGGAAAAAAACCTCTTGTTAGGTGACATTCAAAAGGATCAGATTCAGACATAACTCAGATGTTAGAACTTAGACATGACCATGATGTTGGAAATTAAACAAACACACAAACAAAAAAACTATGATTAAGGGGCACCTGGGTAGTTCAGTCAGTTGAGCATCTGACTCTTGGTTTTGGTTCAGGTCCAGATCTCATGGGTTATGGGACTGAGCCCCATGTTGGACACCAAGTTCAATGGGAGTCTTCTTGGTTATTGTCTCCCTCCATCCTTTCCCCTACTCGTGCTTGCTCTCTCTTTCTCTTTCCCTCTATCAAAATAAATAAAAGCTTTAAAAAAGAACTATGACTAAAATGTTAAAGGAACTAGTGGAAAATGCAGATAACACACATGAGTAAATGAGGAATGTCACAGAGAGATGGTAAATATAATGAGCCTAACGAAGTGCTAAAGGAAAAACAAACAAACAAACAAACAAACATTGTCTCAAATAAAAATTCCTTCACTGTGTCCATCAGTAGACTTGATATAGTTGAAGAAAGAATTAATGAATTTGTAGATAGTTAAGTAGCAATAACAAAAACTAAAGCACAAAGAGAAAAAGAGAGGGTAAATAAATAAAATCCAAAAGCTATAGGACAATACCAGATATGCTAACACATATACAATTTGGTTTTACCAAGAGAAGAAATAGAGAATGATGCAGATAAAATACATGAAACAATAACGACTGAGAATTTTTCAAATATGATAAAATACAACACATCACGAATCCCAAATGTTCAGAGAACGCTATATAGGATACATAGAACAGCAATAACAACCACCAGCACTACAACAAAAAGAGACATCTAGATATATTAAAGTAAAACTCATAAAAAGCAAAGGTGCAAAGAACATTTTGAAGGATCCAAAGAAAAATAACACATAACAAATACAGGTGGGTAGTGGGAAAGTTAAGAATTATGACAGACTTCTTCAGAAACTACATAAACTGGATGACACAATGAAATGACATGTTAGTAGTGCTGAAAGTAGTATCAATCCAGAATTCTACATCCAATTGGAAAATTTTTCAAAGATGAAGACAGATTAAAGATTTTTTTAAACAAAAGAAGGAAAGAAAGAGTGAAAAAATTCCTTTTTACACACCTGTGCTACAAGGAATGTTCCTCATACAGACAAAATACGATAACAAAAAGGATTTCTTTCTCCACAAAGAAATGAAATGTTCAGGGTAAGAGTAAAAAGGGTGGTACATATACGTGCCACCGTGTGTCACTCTACTCTCCCTTTCATTTGTGAAAATGTAGACGGTGCTTCTTAATGGACTCATATGTTTTTACTAACCTTGGCTTTCTGTGGAACTTGGGACAGACATTGGGCAACTATCACGTTGGTTAACTACACTGATTGCATAGGGGTATACAGCTGTACACAGACCTAGGTTTTTTTCTTTGTTTGTTTGTTTTCCCCTATGTTTCTACTCCATCATCATTATGCTAACTTTTCTCTTGGTTGCAAGATGTTGTGGATTTCATTCTCATGATAACATCTCAGGTCAGAAAGAGAGTTTTTATCAGAGTGGAAAACTTTTCCCAAATAACATCCAGTAATGTTCTCCTCAAGTAACATTGGCCAGAGCTCTCTTGCATGCCAGGCCTAAAATAATCACGGTAAATGGAATGAGACTACTGTGACCCATTTAAACAAATAATGACCTGTTCTTGGGCCAGAAGAGAGTGACCCTCTCCTGTGAAAGATATGAAGAACATGGGTGTAATCTTTTTTTTTTTTTTTTTTTTTTTTTAGTTTTTTATTTGAAAGAGGGTGAGTGAGCCAAAGAGAGAGAGCATGAGTGGGGTGGAGGGACAGGGGGGAGAGAGAAGCAAACTCTCTGATTTTGCTTCTGAAGGCAGAAGCTTTTGATTCTGAAGCCAGAGGCTTAACTGACTGAGCCCCCCGGCCCTCCCAGCCCCCCATGGGTATAATCTTTAAAAAATCAGTTTGGTTAGAAAGGAGGGATATGTCTTCTATAGATTTTAATCAGGCAATCTCTTCCCCTTATCCAACACTTTGTCCAAGAGTTACTTTGAGCTCTCTTATTGAATATCGACAAAGAATTAAGCGTAGAGAAAGCAAGCAAGGATTCTCAAGTTGAGAACATGATTGACTGAATATACAGCACAAAAGCTATCCATCCTCTAAGTAAGCATTCAAGCCATTGGAATTTTGCAGTGTGTGCTGGGGAGGAACAAAGCATCTTTGGTAATAACAACATGTCTTAAAACGAACACTTAGTAAACACTGATGATATGTGTCCTAAAAGGAATGATGGCCAAACCAGGACAGAATAGAATGGTATATGAATAGTGTGGAAGGTGAGTAATAGGATTAAGTTAAAGCTGCACAATGAAATGAGGAATTCAGACTAAATCAGGACAACTTTATACAGGTTTAACCACTTCTTTAGGAGTAGAAATGGACATCAGAACCATGTAGAAACTTAAAAGAGTTGTTGGATCTAATTATGCCTGGGTTAGTTCTATATTCAGTATAATCCTATTTAAATCCTAGTAGATTTACACATTCTCCTCTCTCTCTTTCTTTCTGTCTGTGCTCTCATTCTCACAAAAATATACACATATACACACGATCTTTATAAAATCTGTGGATAAAATATCCATAAAATATGGATATTTGGACTAAGTGGAAATTATAATTATATAAAAAATTGTCAGAACCTTACAAAAAATTGCATTAACAAGTCATAGATTCTATTTTTGTGTTTACACATTACAATAGCACATTCTCTTTCCAAAACGACCACTACAATTGCATAGTTTTCTATATTTGGCTTTGTGAGTATATACACATTGCTACATCCCATAAGCATGCCATTAAGGACTACTTATGGTCTATTTATTCCTCTGTCAAGACTTTTATTTTTTCTCTTCCATTGACCAAGATTTCTCACTTTTTAATTTCCATTAAGCTCCTATTCATGTGCATTGTTCACTTAACTTTCTTACTTCAGTTGTTTTTAAATTTGACAGGCTAAAAACCCATTACAGAATTGAAGTTAATACCTCAGAAAAGGGCATGACTTTAGAATTCATACTTTTATTACAGTAATATCTTGTGCTTTAATGCATCTAAATATACAGGCAGCTTATTCTTAAATGGTAATAACTTTTAAAATCATACAATAGCCAAGGCTTTGAAATTCTCCCAATATTAAATGACAAAAAGTAATTAACAATATTCTCATTCTTCCAAAAGCTTTTATGCAGTGCCTTGTTGTTATTTATTTTCTCTACAAAAATGTATACTTTGGATATTTAATTATAAAATTTCTATTGATTTTACTTAAATAAGTGTCATCCTTCAATTAGCTATATCACTGAAATTAAGGCTATGTTATGATTCTCAGATGAATTATTTAGAAAAGGTATTTATATTAATAACTTCAAAATTATTATTATTAATCACTGTTATATATATTTCTATTTCTGTCTGTTGCATTCTTTTCTTAACAATGATTTTATTCTATGTAATCAATAACTCACATGTCTGTCCCTACCAATCAAATGTCTACCTAGAAGAGTATCTGATACATGAGGCTCCTAGCCTCAAGTTTAAAGAATAAATGGATGGATAAATAAATAACATAGATAGCTTAGTGCATCTACCAATTTTTGGGTGCTAAATATTATATTATAGCTAATATACCTATAGCAAAAGCTTTGCTCTTTTAAGAAAACAGCAAGTCCTCTTTTCTCCGGTGTCGAGGGCAGCTTGATTAGCTCTGGGCGACCAGGTAGCAAAGTGGAAGCATCTTATTCCTTGCATCTGCTCCCATTGACGTTTTTCTGTCATAAAGGCTTACATGTCCAAGGTTTCTTCCTCTCTGCCTTATACACATATTGCTTCTCTTTTGTTTTTACATATTCACATAATTTTCCCTTGACTCTTAACATCTTCTAACCCTTAGACAGTGATAGTTCCTTCAGTGGAAGCTAAGTCTGCACACGTCCCCATGTACAGGGAAATAATGGACAGGTTGGACAGAATCTGGGTGAATTGACTCAACATCTGTACTAATTCATCCTATGATCATTTTTCCAGTTTCTTTTCCTTTTTCCCCCATACTTACACATTTTGTTTCTTGAAGGGAGAAAAAATATGTTTTAATAACGAAGGGTCTACATCCTTTATTGGGAAAAAACCTCTCTTTGTTAGAATTCTGAAGGAATGTTCTGTGGTCCAATCGTGGGTCTCTTTGATTTTGAAATTTTCTGCTCGAACATCGATTGCGCAATTATTGCTAGTGAATGTTTTCCACCTAGAGTCAATATCTGCAACTATTATAAAACTTATGAAGCAAATTACTTTCTCTAAATAAAACATTTTAGCTAAAAATAATATAAAATAATAAGATGATGGTGCATGTACATAGGTAATTTATTTTTAATTCAGATATAATTTTTAATTCAGGTATATTCATGATTTTTTATAGACATTCAATTTTAAGATATAGGCACAAGTGAGTTTTATCTGTTTATGGCTCTCATTGTGGAAAGGCAGTATACATTAGCTGTATTTGTATCAATATTATATCAAATTAGCAATCTACCTCAGGAGTGTATATTTATTTGCATATTTACATATGGCTCATAATTTGTACACAGCTAAGCATCTTCCGTGTGAAACTTGCCTAACCTAAGATAAAAGGAAAAAAAGTCCTTTCAGTTCAATAAGTTCAAATCCATCTGGTGGCAAAGGGAAGTGAATTGGCAATCAGTGAATTAAGAGGAAGAGACTCTACATCCCAGTGCACTCAGCCAAGGCATTATTTTATTATTTCCTTAAATGTAAGGGCTGAATAACTTATTTCATTAAAAATAATGGTGCAGTAAGTTTCGATCCTCTATTTGCATATTACTTCTGCATCTATGAATTAACATTTGATGTACTCTCTTTAGTCAATTTGTGCATATGCACAGACAGATTTTCATTAGATCTACAGCAAGCTGCTGCCTGAGATCTTAAAGTCAAAGAATAGACCCTTCTCAAATGGTCTAGAAGAAATCTTTAAGATTAATAAAATGTTAGATGAGCCCTCTGGATTTAAGAATTAAAGATGAGAGAAGAGAAAGATTAAATAAAAAAAGAAGAAAGAACAGAAATCTATTTTGCACAGGTTCTTCTGTGATGAGCTTACTTGTGAAGGCACTCCGTGTGAATTGACTTTAAATATGAAAACATTCCTCAGAAAGCAGTGTTTACTTCTAAAATGAGTTGTTTGAAAACAAAGTAATACAAAGGGAGTGTTACGACTGCCAAGGCTAAACAGTTTTTTGTTTATTTTTTTTAATATTGTTTTAGTGGAAAATTGGTGACTTCCATAGGCCCTGGCTTAGCCCCTGCTTGTAGGGCCAGCTGTTTCTTAAGGAAAATTCCCTTGCCCACTCTGAGAGCCCCCTGTGGAAATCGGGCAAAGCACCCTGGCTAAGGGCTCACTATTTGCCACGAAGGTGACTGTGAAGATACTGTTTTCCTACTTACCCGTGAATAACAGGCTTCTTCATGCATATGTCTTATAGGGTATGTGCCCACTTAACTGCTTTAAGGACTGGAGAGCAAAGATTAAAACAGCTAGCTAGCCTTCCTGATTAAAAAAAAAATAAAACATCTGGAGCTGCTACTCTGAATCCTAGCTTCTCTCAATCTGGCCTATCTTTGGGAACCTTGTTTTAGTTCTTTCCCAGAAGTGGAGGTCAGAATTCAGAGTTCCTATTTAAACAGTGCAGTCCCACAAGGTCAGCAGGTTAGCTTTTCTAACAATTTACAGAGCAACTAGTTAACACAGTAAAAGATACTGCCCTAAGGAGTGACTAAAATCATGTCGTTGGTGGTTGAATTTGTGATTAAAGCACACGCAAGCACACCCACACACACCTGCAGCCTCCAACCTTTACATTTTAATGGGTTAAACAAAACCCTTCCTAATTTCTATCTTGTGTGTGTCTCTAGGAGGAAATGCACCGCAGAAGTGTTTAAGTCTTTTTAACAGATTGAGGCAAGCTGACATGAGGGAGAAAAGTAAAAAGTCACCTTGTGCTGTAGCTTAGAGAAGCAGGCATACAGCAGAAAGTAAGCAGGGAAAGTCAGTCCGCCAATGACCTTGTCTGCTTTTTAAGAATGGGAGTGGGCATCCAGCAGAAAAAAACTCTAGAAGTAGCTAAATTTGGGTTCTTTCTCTAAACTGATACTCATCCAGGAATATTGAGCTAGCTTGCAAATTTAGGAAAAGACCAGAATGTGTCCTAATTTAAAAACATTAACATAATGAAATTTGGCATACAATGTGTGTGGGAGTGTTGATGATTAGATTAGGCAGTTTTTACATGTTACATGAAGAATTGGATTAACTGAAAGTAACCAGTAATCACATGTACAAACATCTTGAAATTGCAACTAAGCCTAATTATTTTTTGAAGTTTGAACTTCTTCAAGTAAGAGTTCCCCTTAATATAACTAGAAATTGTAGCTATTTCCATTTGTTAGAGTATGTTTCTTATCTTTTTTTTATTACCTTTTCCTTTGGGGGTGGGTGGGACAAAAGGATTATGCAGGCTTTGGAGAGGATCTGCGGAAAAACACAATAGATCTAAAGTCCTTTCATATCCATACCTAGTAAATCTCTAGCCTGGACAGCCCCAAGAAGTATGGCAGCATTTCTTGCTTATAAAGAAGTCCTAGTCAACTAATCTGCCACGCATGGCATAAAAAGGCAGGAGCAAAACCTGGTTCTCACTTTACCCTCACGCTGTTGGATGCCGTTGAAAGAAATTAATCTGAGCAGATTTAGGACTGAGGGCTTTATGTCCATATGGATTGGCAGTTGGTGAGACCTCGCTATTAACGGTGCACAATTAATAAATAATATGTCTCTGTTTGCTTTGGTAGCTGTTCAAGCATTAAAAAGCTTATAAAAAGATTGCTTAGACAAAAACCCCACATATGGGCAAGGTCTTGATCCATGCTGGATGTCTTCCATTCAGCAATCCCATTTGCATTTTGCATGGTACATCGCCCCCCAAACACCAATTTGTTATTCAGTTTACCAAGAAGGGCCAGAGCAGCTAGGTACACTTATCATTAATTCAAATAAATAAATAAATAAATAGATAAATAAATAGATAGATAAATAAATAGGATTAAAAATAAAAGAACAATCATATCTCACATGGAATAAAGTTACTATTCCAGCATGCAGGCAAACAGTGGGATCTGAACAGCTACCACTTACAGCACAAACTTGTGGCTTCTCAGTATTCATATACTCCCACATAATAAATGACTCTAAGACATTACTTCAGTTCTAATTTCAGAAGCAAACTAAATTTCAGAATTAAAACAAATTTAATTTTCAACGCCATTTTTATAATACCTGTCCACAGGAGACCTTACAAGAAAAATGGCAGGTTCTGTGATCCCAAGAGATGTTTGACCCAATTTAAACCTTGGGCCTAAAAAGATAAAGACCCTAACAAAAGGAGGTTTCTGCTAAAATACCTCATCTAGAATAATGCTAACTCATGTTTGAAGGCTGCCCTGTGTTTGCAGAATTGTAGTCTAAATTCTATCAGACCCAAACCATAAACCGACAGATACATTTTAATTTTGTTTTTTTTTTAACTGAGAGCAAGTGAATACATGCAATGTTCTTTAAAGAATAATCTGGGGGCACCTGGGTGGTTCAGTTGATTAAGCTGCTGACTCTTGGTTTTGGCTCAGGCCATGCTCTCAGGGCCATTGAATGGAGCCCTGTGTCAGTCTCCACCCTCAGCAGGGAATCTGCTTGAGACTCTGCTCTCCCTTGTATTCTGTCCCTCCTCCAGTTTGCACTATCTCTCTCTCACAAATAAAAGAAATTAAAAAAAAAAAAGAGAAATCCGATCATCATATACTAATAGTAGCCTTGTAAATGAACAAGAAATAAAAATAAAATGGAAATGAAAACATTGAAACCCAGTATCTCTAAAAATTGGCTCACATATCATGGGTATATGTTGACATTATAGAATATGGTATTAAAAGGGTATCTTCACTTTCTTTTTCTATAATTCTTCCAGGTGAGTGTATGCCTGAATTTTTCCTTCCTTCCTTCCTCCCTCCCTCCCTCTTTCTTTCTTTCTTTCTTTCTTTCTTTCTTTCTTTCTTTCAGGGAACTCTTACTCTTTTACAAGTAAAACTTTCCAGGAAAGTCTATATGGTATTACTGTTACGTGAGTGACATTTGCAAATATTGAGCATAATTCAGTTTCCTTTGAAATTGGTCACAGATTTTCTACAAGAAATTCAGTTTAATGGATAGGTTGTAGTGAATCTGCAGATAAATCAGGTAATTTTGGATGTACTAAATAAAGTCCCAATTCTCTTATACTCTTTATTGTATTACTCTGTAATACACACAGTTAAGGCTAGCATATGTTTAAAAGTATTACGTCATATTTCCTTTCAAAATTAGTACAGCAATTTCATTATTTTGCTTGATTTATTAAATGTATTCATTGCCAAGAAGTCTGGGCAAATGAATAAACACATTCATTAAAGAAGGGGGAAAAATCAACCCTACAACTTTTTTTTCTGGAATAACACTTCCTGGGCCTTCTGCAAAGCAATTACTAAAATAGTTGCTGCATTCTGTTGGAAATTACATGGTTACAGGCAAACAAGACTTCATGCAGGATTTTCAAATGCAGATTTCTAGGAGTAACTTCTATTCCACTGAGAATCAGGAGAAATTACATTTTGTATTGTAATGTAGATTTGGTGTAACCATGGTAAAATGGGGTAGGTTGGGAATCTTGTCAGTCATTGCTTTTGGGTTTAACTGTAGGAAAACACTTTAAAACAACCCTCCTAAGATTGTCATAAGCTCTTCTTTATTGTCAAACTGTCAGAATACTACATCAGGTAGCCGCTAACCTTAAAGTGATTTATGACTAAAAAACACAACTAAAGATTAGTTTAGTTTAATCATTTTGAAATGTACATGTGATCTTTTAAATTGTATCTTTTTTTCTGCTCTTTGCAATACAACCCACAACAGAGCAGTTAGCTCATAAAAGGAACGTACATTATAAGAATGTTCTAAATGTTCACATTTTGTTTATATTTTATTAGTTTTACTCAGGTTAACATGTGGTACATTTTTACAAAGCCTGATTGTTCACATATTTAATTTCTATGGCTATAAAGCCATATATTTTTAATACAATCCAACCAGCAGGAAATGATCAGATTCTACTAAATATTTTAATATTAGCCTGAAGTTGTGAAGTGAAATATAAAAGGGAAAGTGATTTTAGAGCCTGTGACATTTCACACTATTCCATCAGTAATAAAGATATATAAATCAACTTTTCTGGAATGTAATTTGGGAATTTTAAAATCCTAATACCAATGCTATGAAATAATTAATAAAATATGATATGTAAAGTCAACAATGAACATAACACAAGAATATATTTCTTTTTGTTACTAACCCCTTTTCTACTATTAATACAAGAAGTTTTCCTTTTAAGAGACAACCCATTCATTAAGCAAACAGAATTCTGGTGGCTTGTACATTGAAATCCTGTATTGTTCTCAGACCTGATGTATAAAACTGCTGATCAATTTATTTAGTCCACTATTTTAGACATGTTTAAAGAACCACATTTCTGGGGCGCCTGGGTGGCTCAGTGGGTTAAAGCCTCTGCCTTCAGCTCAGGTCATGATCTCAGGGTCCTGGGATAGAGCCCCGCATCAGGCTTTCTGCTCAACAGGGAGCCTGCTTCCTCCTCTCTCTGCCTGACTCTCTGCCTACCTCTCTGCCTACTTGTGATCTCTGTCTATCAAGTGAATAAATAAAAAATCTTAAAAAAAAAAAAAGAACCACATTTCTGTTAACAAAAGCACTATTTTTCACATTCCTTTTTTTCCTCCTACTTGTAATTTATTTGGTTTTAAAATTGTAATTCTGTATCTATCCAAATTATTCATTAAATGGAGGGCTGCTGATCATCCCATATATTATATGTTAAGTGGAGGGTTGTTGCAATTCTTGTGGGGTAAGCAGGAAACAGTCAGATAAAAATTCCAGAAATAGGGGTGCATAGATGACTCAGTCAGTTAAGCAGCTGCCTGCAGCTCAGATCATGATCTCAGGGTCTTGGGATCCAGACCCTCATAGGGCCCCTCATCGAGCTCCTCATCGGGCTCCCTGTTCAGCTAGGAGTCTCCTTCTCCGTGTCCCTCTTCCACTCTCCCTGCTTGGGCTCTTTCACTTTCTCTGTCAAATAAATAAATAAAATCTTTTAAAAAAATCCTCCAAAATAGGAATACTAAAGATTTTTCACTCCAACTTCTGAAGCCAGGCTAAACTTGAGGGACAGGAAAAAGTATAATGACTTTCAGTTTTTTGAAATAATGAAGGAAGATCATCTAAGTGGATGCTTCAAATGTTCATTTCTCATATAAGACCATAAAAAAAGTAATTAGTAGGCTTTTATATGTACTTTTCACTGGGGCTATTTTGTGAATATATTCACATGAGAGAAGGAGCCCATCTCATAAGGTTATTTATAGAATTGGTTTGTACTATAAGAAAACAAAAACAGAAAAAAATAACATTTATAGTAAAGAAACCAAATGTATTTGAGATACAATGTCTCAAAGTTTTAAAGTCAAAATTGAGCAATGTCAGTGAGAGCAGGTATTTCCTTGAGGCTCAGTTCTTCTACATGGGCGAATCTGTGTAGAATGGAAAAGGGAATCAGAGAAAACAGAACCCAGGAAAGGACAGAGTAGAACTATTACACAGTTCAATTAAAATTCGGAGAAAAGAGTTATTTGATAATTGCTACTCTGCTCCTTAAGTGTTTGATATCTTCCTAACTCCCTAGATTTAACTTACTTAACTTTCTACATACATTCTGCTCTTTAATTGTTTCTCTAACTGCTTACCATTTCCCAAATACAACCTATACCTTAATTAATCACGTATGGATCCCTGCATGTTAGCTGCTTCTATAGCTTTGCAGATGTTCTGCCCCATGTTTGAAATTCTGTTACTTTCTAACCTATCAGGAACTTCTGCTCGCCTGAGTCAGCACGGGGAAAATCTTGTTTGATCCACTTTAGATTTTGTCCTTTGTGCCACCATTGTAATTTGAATGGATTTTTATTAGATTTAGCAGGGTGTATTAAAAATATTTAAAAATATATTTTCTACCTCCTAGGCTTTAAATTTCTTATTAGGAGGAAAAATAACTTATTTCCTATACTTTCTGTTTCTATCATAATGCATGGTATGAAGTAGAGGTTTAATTCATTCTTGTTGAACAAATGAGTGGATAATGGATGGATATTTGGTTAAGTACCACTGGTTAGGGACATTACCAAATAACCAAAAAAATATAGAATTATTTTGTTTCACTGTTATATTTATTTTCTGCTGCCTAAGAGATTCTTTGAGGGTACTAATAAAAATAAGGGGTGCCTGGGTGGCTCGGTGGGCTGGGGCCTCTGCCTTTGGCTCAGGTCATGATCTCAGGGTCCTGGGATCGAGCCCCGCATTGGGCTCTCTGCTCAGTGGGGAACCTGCTTCCTCCTCTCTCTCTGCCTACCTCTCTGCCTACTTGTGATCTGTCAGGTAAATAAATGAAATCTTAAAAAAATAAATAAATAAAAATAAAATAAAATAATAAAATAAAAAAATACTGAGATGCTAGATGAGAAGGGAATTAAAATCATGGTAATCTAGTATTTGGGTCCATTTGCATATTTTTTAAAGTGCACTAAGATATATTATTTTCTCAAATACTTTAGTCAACTGGACTGTATTTTTCTCTGTACATCATTGCTTTGTGACTAGACCACTTGAGTTCCATGATTATAAATGTTTGTTGCTCTCAGCTTTCTATCTATTCATTCAAATTAATGTACCCCCCCAAAAAATTAATGTACCCAAGAGTCATTCCACTAGCAGTTTCTAGGATAGCAAGAAAACCAAATTGCTTTATTAGCTAATGCTACAAAGTTCTAAAGCTCCCAAACAACATGCACAAATATAATTTCTTTGTAATAACAGCCAAAAATTAAAGAGCTCTAACTTTGTGCCAGGCACTGTCATAGGTTATTTATATGTACTGTTTTCTTTAATCTTAGCAATTTATGAAGCAAGGGCTATTTTATTTTATTTTTATTAAATATTTTTTATTTTATTTATTTGACAGAGATCACAAGTAGGCAGAGAGGCAGGCAGAGAGAGAGGAGGAAGCAGACTCCCTGCTGAGCAGAGAGCCCGATGTGGGGCTGGATCCCAAGACCCTGAGATCATGCCCTGAGCCAAAGACAGAGGCCTAACCCACGGAGCCACCCAGGCGCCCTGCAAGTACTATTTTAAGCGTGTTTGTAGATGAGGAAACTGAAACACAGGAAGTTGCCCAAAGCCACATTGCTAATTAATGAGCATATGAGAAAACCAAGCCATAAGAAATTTACTTCAGAAAGTATGAAACTTGTTTTTCACATATCAATAACACAGGTTCTTCAGTGGCTCTTCCATATTTACATGTCATTAGTTATTTTGGAAATAACTCTTCTTATTTCTGAGTTTGTCAGTAGAATGTCAATAGGATGATTGCCATTTGTAACAAGGGAAAAAATACTCAATCAAACACTCTAATTTTAACCAGATTTTTATACGTGAATCTATGCTTCTTCACCATAATCCCTAAAAAAAGTCTTTAAGAAATTAAGAAAAATATTGTTAATTAAATCTTAATTAGTATTAATATTATTATCATTTTAAGCTCTACTTCTATTTATTGAGAATCTTTTGTTTAATCAATGTATATAATTAATTTATCATACTGTAATACATCTTGGAACTTAACTATTTCAAATTTTATAAATGTTAATAGTTATATTATTGTTACATATTATAATATATTTATGATATACATCTGCAGCCCTGACTTGGTCCCTGGGCTTTCATCCTAAGTCTCCAACTGCCATCTGGTCCTCTCCACAGATCTTTAACAATTACCTAGTTTTTAGTTATTCAAAAACACATTCATTATCTTTTTCCAAATATAGTTCACATCTCAGATGGCTTTCTTTCTATCAGAGATATAATAATTCTCCCAAGGTCCTAGCTTGAAACCTTGGAGTCATGCCTGACTTCATTCTCAATCACTGTCTCTACAGACATTAAATCATCATGCCCTTTCTCTATTGACTTCAATGCTTTCCTTTCCCACGTGACCTACCTTGATCCAGAACCTATCACAGCGGCAGAGAATATCCTTGGAAATGCACATTGGCCTTCCTGAAAACTGATTTTGACACATCTTTCCTTAAACATTTACAAAGAATATGGCCAATTAAATGATATCCCTTTTCTGTTTGTTTGTTTGCTGTTTAGCATCCTTGGCTATTAGCACATTGACCATTTCTTATCTCTCTAAATACGTCCTCATCTGTACTCTCTCAACAATTATTCTTTTGTTCACCCTAAGCACATTTCCAGTTGTTCACTCCCCCCCACCCTTATTTTTGTTGTCTAACGTGTGCCTTTTCTTTCTTGCCACACCTTGGGCATCATTTTGTCTTCAGGGCTTATCTCAAGTCCCACCTCCTGCATGAAGCTCTCACCACCATTCTATCACATCTCTTCTCAACTGCTTTCCCACTTCTTTTCCATGTCACTTCTTTGGACACTTAGCTCATGTAGCTCTCATATTTATGGCTTTACCTGAATATCTTAACCTCCTTCACCGGGCTACAAATACTTAAGAACAGGTTTTTTAAAAACGTAATTGTTTAGCCTTATATCTTGCATTCCTATACAGAACAACTATGCAACACTGTTTATTGAAACACTGTGTCTGTTTATTGAATGTTATTGAGTGCACATGGCGAGTTTTTCTTTATATAATTATCAAAGTTACTTTTTCCTAAAATGTAAAGTTTGCTCATTTTATATCATGCTTAACCTCAAAAATCTTCAATGACTCTCGATTTTCAGTAGAAAATAGTCCTACTTTGGTATATATTGTCCTAACCGTGATTTCCCTTTATACCTTTAAACATTTGTAGTGGTCGGGTCGAAACACATAATGTGCTAACCCTGGCATACCAGATGCACTTTCATTACTTTTTCTGCTTTTGCCAATGAGAGTCCTTTATCTTAGAATTCTATACTCCTGTGAAATCCAAGTAAACTTTCTATTCTTCACTCAAAATTTACTCTGTTCAAAGAGTTTCCTTCCTCTTTGCTGTCAAAACACTTTGCTCGCCTTTCCATTATAAAATGTCATTCATATTTGTGCTCTAGTCATGCATGAATGCCTATTACTTTTCCTGTACTAAGTCATAAGCCTCTTGAGGTCAGCTGCTGTGTAAAATATGTCTCTTTCTCCCTATCGATATTCTATCATTATAGTGTAGCAAGCATGCAATGAATTTACACCAAGTAATTTATTCTTCATAATTTAATATTGGGTTCTATTTTCCAATTTGGGTTCTGATACTGAATATCTCAATCTTGTATTCACATAGAAAGGAGACAGGAATAGGTACTATTTTCAACTGAAGCATGCCTCAACGAATGAGCACATTCTCATGTTGTCTCTCACTAATGGCTTTTTTTAAAGCAATGCAATTAGGTAATGTTTAGTTGGCATTCTGGCTTTTCTCCCTGGCAGTTGGAGGAGAGTCAGCTTGCAAGAATTTTTAAACTAGGTTCTTGGGAGACTTTGTATGCAATTCCATGATACTTTAGGGCCATCAAAGACTATTTCTAAGAGCAATAGGATTCTTCCAGTTTTAGTGGGTTTCTGTAAGAGGCAGAGGGTTTACATTTACTGCTAGGAATTTGCCATGCTCATTGGGGGTAATTCCATCAGTTTTATAGAGTACAGGTGAACAACATAGCTTTCTTCATGTGCCTTAGCTGAATCATTTAAGAACTCTGTAATCCATCTCTTTGTGGTGAGATGTGCCATCAAATTCAGTCCTGCCATCTTTGTGCTGAAGCACAACGCTGTAGCAAGCAAAAACAAAGAAATAGAAAGTATCTGGAGTAGCAGGGGATTAAGAGACTCACTTATAAAAGTAATTTCTGTGTTTTGGAATCAATTTAGAGACACTTGGCTCTTGATATCAGTCCCTTAAAACTGTTTATAATCACAAATACACAACCCAGTGTATGGGATATAATGTCCAACTAGGACAGAGTTTGCCATGAAATTCTGGGTTCTGTTGAAATTACTATGTTAGGAGAAGACATCTCCATGGATAAATGGAGGGCTTCAGTAAACTTTATATCAACATGATCTTTTTATGTTGGAGCATCAAAATTCATGGGCCCCATGCTGATTATGAAAAATCATAAAATTTGATTGAGGACTCTTTGTTGAATTAAAATAAAATTTAAGAAACTCAGATCTATATGAACATAGTAGTTATCTTTGTACTAGCAAAATGCTAGCTTACTATGTATATTTATGCCCCATACATTATGATTTCAAATCTACTGTAGCAAAGAATTGCTCCTAATTTTAAAGGTCTGATCTGCCTAGAGTTAGTGTCAGACTCTACAGATTTAAGGACTTAGTCCCACAAGACTGCCCTCCCTTCAGAGGCCAGCAGCAAGTCAAGTAACATATCCCCAAAGTACCCACTTGTATTCAACTTGGCTACAAAGACAGGGTTACCCACTATACCCATTCAATAATTTGATATAATGGCCCATGGAACTCAGAAACATTTAACTTATGTTTGCCAAACTATTATAAAGGATAAAATGGATGACCAGATAAGATGTAGATAAAGTGAGGTCTGCAAGGGTACTGAGAACAAGAGCTTCTTTCCCTTTGATGCTAGGGTATGTCACCCTCCCAGCACATAGATGTGTTCACTAATATGGAAGCTCTCCAAACCACTATTTTAGGTTTTTTATGGAGATTCCATTATATGGACACAACTGATTAAATTATTGACCATTGGTGATTAAATCAAACCTCAGCCTCTCTCCCATCCCTGGAAGTTAGGGGTGGGGTTGAAAGTTCCAATGCTGAAATCACTTGGTTTGTCCCTCTGGCAACCAGCCCTATCTTCTGAGAGTCACTTCATTAGTACAAACTCAGGTATGGTTGAAAGGAGCTCGTTATGAAAAATAAAAGACGCTCCTCTGACTTCTATTATTTAGGACATTATAAGGCTTTTAGGAGCTCTGTATCAGGAAAAGAGGATGAAGACCTTCTCAAGTAAATCAATGATCAAAAAGACCACCAGAACAATGAAAATAACAATAAAAGAAAAGAATGAAACAGAAAACATGAATATTCTTGCCATGCATGATTTCAAAGTCAAGTCTACTATTGACTGTTAGCTTGCCACAGTTTTGTGAAGTTCATACAATTCCCCAGTAGCCTTTTAAAACTTTCTGATTGGGGGATCCCTGGGTGGCTCAGTTGGTTAAGTGTCTGCCTTCAGCTCAGGTCATGATCCCAGGGTCCTGGGTTTGAGTGCCGCATCTGGCTTCTTGCTCAGTGGGGTGCCTGCTTCTCCCTGGGCCTGCTCTGCCTGCCTCTCTCTGGTTGTGCTCTCTCTCTTTTTCTCTCTCTGACAACTAAATAAATAAATAAAATCTTTAAAAAAATGAAGTAAAATAAAATTTCTGATTAGGATGGGAAGTCCTTTCTTTAGTGCTTTAAATGGGGTGAAGATTGGGTATTGCCAATTTTTTTCTTCACTGGTATTGACAGAATTTTACTTCAATTTTTTTTTTTTAAAGATTTTATTTTTATTTTTTTGACAGACAGAGATCACAAGTAAGCAGAGAGGAAGGCAGAGAGAGAGGTGGAAGCAGGCCCCCTGCTGAGCAGAGAGCCCGATGCGGGGCTAGATCCCAGGACCCTGAGACCATGACCCAAGTCGAAGGCAGAGGCTTTAACCCACTGAGCCACCCAGGTGCCCCTCTTTTGTTATTTAGCACAAGTGAATATTTTCTAAACATTTTTTCACTAAATAATTTTTAAATTTTTATGAACATCTGTTGTTTTCTATACTTTTGTGATATCTTCATAATGATAGTTTTTATAATGCTAATTTCTTTGTTTATTTCTATCACCTACTCTATTGTTAAAGAAAATTCAAAGAAAAGTAAAAGAAAAGGTCTTATCTTACAGATACATTTTTTTTACTGTAAATTTTTTTATTCTGCTCCTCTAGGATTGATTTTAAAGGAATTTCATAGTAAAAACAAAACAAAACAAAACAAAACAAAACAAAAAAACCCTGAAGATTGATTTGGAAAGTAATTGTAAAATATTTTTATTTTGTAGAAAATTATCCTCTTTAATCATTTTCTTATTCTTTTCTATACATATTTTCACATGGCCAATCATCTCAAATAGTATTCTCTGGGCCCCTTAAGTTCCAGATCTTTTAAACTCTTATATGTGGGGTATGAAATATTTTTATTTTTTATTATTATTTTTTTTCAGCGTAACAGTATTCATTGTTTTTGCACCACACCCAGTGCTCCATGCAATCCATGCCCTCTCCAATACCCACCACCTGGTTCCCCCAATCTCCCACCCCCCTGCCCCTTCAAAACCCTCAGATTGTTTTTCATAGTCCATAGTCTCTCATGGTTCACCTCCCCTTCCAATTTACCTCAACTCCCTTTTCCTCTCCATCTCCCCTTGTCCTCCATGCTATTTGTTATGCTCCACAAATAAGTGAAACCATATGATAATTGACTCTCTCTGCTTGACTTATTTCACTCAGCATAATCTCTTCCAGTCCCATCCATGTTGCTACAAAAGTTGGGTATTCATCCTTTCTGATGGAGGCATAATACAGATACATTTTTACTGAGCTTGAAGCTTATGTCTTATTAAATTCAACAATACATCTCAAAATTTTGAAAATAAGCTTATCAAAAAACTACAAATGGTGATTTTAATACTTGTTATATTATAAATGATCTATTATGTACTAATATAGCAAAGAAATTGACAAAATATTCTGTTAAGTTTCCTCCTTTCTATACATCTTCTTAATTTTTTAATCAAATTCCTATAGAAAAAAGAAAACAATACAAAGTTAGAATTTCTATTGAACAATAGAATCATTTAGATGTTATTATTAGTTTTCATTATTATCAAATACAATGTACCTACCTGGAGTAAAATAATTCATATTTATATTCAAAAAATAAAAGAAAATAACAAAATAATGAAGAAAATTACACACTAAAAATTTATTTTACTTCTTCTTATATTCTTTTCTTTCCCTAAGTAAGAACAGAAACATGGTGAATACAAGATGGTGAAATTTAAATTTAAATTATCGATTACTGTTCTTTTCATCTTCTCCTTTTGCAAAATTTTACTAATTTTTACATTGTTCTATTTACATTTTTTAGATTTAAATGCCATCAAGGATAACTATTTCAGTTAAGTAGTGTTACAATTTATTATTTTCACACTTTAGAAAATTATAACCATAAATTCCCAACATTGAATATAATATGGAATTTCTCAAGTATCAAATTTTTAAAAATCCATATACCAAGGTTTAATAAACATATGCCTCAAATTCTCCAAAATTCTAAATATTTATTCTAGAATATATAGTCATACTTCTAATTTATCTCACAGTTATTAGATAGAGACAACTCTGGGTGTGTAATCTCCCATATCTGGTAGCTAATGATTATACAACACCTCTCCAGTAAAACTCTATTGAGACTGAAATGGTAAAGAATAGTTGAAATATTTTGAAGTCAGTATCATAGCCAGTGACTTGAACCTGGTCAGGTGGCTTTTCAGTGGCTGACTAAGTGGGAGAGAATGAAGAGCAGAGAATGATATCTGGATCTCCAGTGTGGACAGTTAAGTAAAAAGTGATATTTCTTTCTGATATAAGGAATAGCAGAATATTTTATGGGGGAGGATAATGAGCTCATCTTTAACATAGGAAACCTGGTACTTATGGGTCACTCAAATGGAAATATCTAGTAGGATGTAAAATATATAGATTTGAGCTAGAGAGAAAAATCAAGAATTAACTTTATCAACATGCGTATATTGTAATTGAAGCCAAGGAAAAGGGTGAGATCACCTAGGGCTAATGGGAAAATAATAATACAAAATGCTGGAGTCTATCAGAAAGAAAGAACATCTCATTGTAGATTTTTAGAAACTCTTGTTAGAGGAGGGGCAGAGATAAGAAACACTGCTATTGCACAGAAAAAATGAGAGTAATTTGCAGATGATATGATAGAAAGAAAATCCTAAATACTCCACCAAGTACTATTAGAAATAATAGATAAATTCAGTAAAGTTGCAGTTACAAAACTAACATAGAGAAATCTGTTGTGTTTCTATACACTAATATCAGAGTGGCAGAAAGAGAAACTAAGAAAGTAATTCCATTTACAATTGCATCAAAAAGAATAAAATACCTCGTAATAAACTTAAACAAAGAGGTGAAAGATCTGTACTCTATATAAACTCTAAAATATTGATCAAAGAAATTTAAGATGATAAAAACAAATGGAAATATACTCTGTGATCACAAATTAGAAGAGTTAACATTAAAATGTCCATACCACACAAAGCAACCTGCAGATTCAATGCATCCCTTATCAAAATACCAACAGTAATTTTCACAGAACTAGAACAAATCATACTGAAATTTATGGAACCACAAAAGATCATAAATAGCCAAGCAATCTTGAGAAAGAGCAAAATGGAGGTGTCACAATCACAAATTTCAAGGTATACTACAAAGCTGTAGTGATTAAAAAAAAAAGTGTGATATTGGCACAAAATAGACACATAGATCCACAGAACAGAATGGAGACCTCAGACATAAAACCATGATTTTATGGTCAATTAATCTATGAGAAAACAAGCAAGAATACACAATAGAGATTAGACAGTATCTTCAGTAAATGGTGCTGGGAAACCTAGACAGCTACATGTAAAAGAATGAGTCTGGACTACTTTCTTATACCACACACAAAATAAGCTCAGAATGGATTAAAGACCTAAATGTGAGAGCTGAAACCATAAAACTTTCAGAAGAAAACATAGGCAGTAATTTCTTTTAAGGGGACTTAGCAACATTTTTCTAGATATATTTCTTGGGCAAGAAAAAGCAAAGCAAAGATAAAGTAGTGGGACTATATGAAAATAAAAAGCTTCTGCACAGTGGAGGAAACGATCCACAAAACAAAAAGGCAAATGGTATGTCCAACAAGGGGTTAATATCCAAAATATATGAAGAATTTAGACAAGTCAACATGAAAATAATAATATAATCTGATTTAAAATGGGCAGAGAACCTGAAGAGACATTTTTTCAAAGAAGACATACAAATGGCCAACAGGTACATGAAAAGATGCTCCACATCATTAATCATCAGGGACAAGCAAAGCAAAACTATAATACCACCTTACACCTGTCAGAATAGCTAGAATAAAAAAGGCAAGAAATAATAACTGTTGGTGAGGATGCGGAGAAAAATCCACCCTCATATACTACTGGTGGGAATGCAAATTGGTGTAGCCACTATGGACAACAGTATAGGGATTCCTCAAAAAATTTAAAATCTAATGATCATGTGATTCAGTAATTCCACTATGGGATATTTACTGAAAGAAAAAGGAAGCATTTATTTGAAGAGATATATGATCCCCTATGTTTACTGCAGCATTATTTCTAATAACCAAGGTACAGAAGGAACCCAAGTGTCCACTGATAGATGAATGGATAAAGGAGGTATGGTGTGTACATATACATGGAATATTACTCAGCCATAAAAAGGATGATATCTTACCATTTGCAATAATATGGATTGGCCTAGAGGGTATTATGTTAAGTGAATTAAGTTAGAGAAGGACAAATACCATATAACTTCAGCTGAATATAAAATTAAAACTTATTTGTGGAGCATAACAAATAAAAAAGCATAAAAAAAAACTTATTTGTGGAGTTAGAGAGGAGAAGAGAGTTGGGGGAAATTGGAAGGGGAGGTGAACCATGAGAGACTATGGACTCTGAGAAACAATCTGAGGGGTCTGAAGCGGCAGGGGGTAGGAGGTTGGGGGAACCAGGTGGTGGGTATTAGAGAGGGCACGGATTGCATGGAGCACTGGGTGTGATGCAAAGACAAGGAATACTGTTATGCTGAAAAAAAAATTTAAAAAAAATGAAAATATATAGAAAAAATAAATAAAATTAAAACAAAACAAAACAAAAAGCACAAAAAGCCCCATAAATAGAGAATAAAGTGATGGTTGCCCAACAGAAGGAAAGTGGGCAAAATGAGTGAAGGAGAATGGAAGATAGAGGCTCCCGGTTACAGAATGAATTAAGTGGCAGGGATAAAAGGTACATCACAGGGAATACAGTCAATAGTATTATAATAGCACTATATAGTGACAGATGGTCTCTAGTTACACTTGTGGTGAGCATAGAATAACATAGAATTGTGGAATCACTATGTTGAAACCAATGTAATATTGTGTGCCAACAATACTTCAAAAAAATTTTTTTTAATTGGAAAGAAATTTGATCTTTATTCAGGAGGCCAGCCTTCTGGGGAGAAGGAGGACTCTTGTCCAAAAGCCAGCTCCCTGCTTTTTGCCTGGCCCAGGGGTTTAGGGTAGTTAATCCTCAAAGGGAGTGTAGTTGGCCCATAATATTTATTTAATTTAATTTTTTTATTATTATATTCAGTTAGGCAACATACAGTACCTCACTCATTTTGATGTAGTGTTCAATGATTCACTAGTTGCATATAATGCCCTGTGTTCATCACTGAGCCATCAGAATGGACGGATACCTACCATTTGCATTGACATGGGTAGAACTGGAAGGGATTATGCTGAGTGCAACAGTACTTCAACTGATTTTTTTTTTTTTAATAACAAGAATAAAGGTGCTTTTCCAATTGCAAAAGACAAAAAGAAAACTTGTTTTCATCTCACCTCAAAATTAGATTTTGCATGATGTTCATTTGTCAACTGTGCAAAAAGATTTTTTAGGTCCAAGAAGAAAAGTATTTTAACTCTCCTTCTTAAGTAGTTCTTGCTTTTCACTTTTTTTCCAAGTACATAATTTCTCTACTCTTAGTTGAGATAGTCTACTTTTGGGTGGTTATTTCATCCTCAAAACTTTTACATGCATAATTGAATTAACATGCTTAAAGTCAAAGAAGACATTTAAATTCAGGTGCCTCCAAGGCAGCAAATAATTCATTGGCTTTCAGGTTCCTTTTTATTTTTGGCCCCTGGGGGAATTAGCTTGATTTCTCAAAAACTAAGCTATACATTTAAAAGGATGTTTGCTGTATATTATCCAGAATTTCTTACTGTTGCAGGATTATGCTAATGTTATCTGCTATATTACCAGAAGAAGCAATCTTAATCAGTTGCTCTAATTCTAGCAGTACTTCCTTTTTACTGTATCCTGTGAATTGTATCTCCAAACTGTTCCTGAATTCTAATTTTAACATGGATACATCCAAGTCAGAGTTGAAACAAGTAAATTCTGGAAGGGGAAGGAGGGAATACTATTCTGAACTTCCAAATAGAAGTCTCTTGTCTTGCCTCTGTTGCTTTCTGAGGAAGGCCCACTTCCCCACACTATGCTTTACAGCTCTGTGAGACACACGTGGGGTGCATGACTCCATTCCTATTTGGACCACATGGTAATCTAGGTTCTCCCTGCTCTTGGATTCCAGCCTTAGCTGTTCTTCAGACTTCTCCCAAGCTTGTGACGTTCCACTTCACTGGGTGAGAGAGGGTGCAAATGGATTAAATCCTATTTCTAGGACATATACTTTTCCTTTTGGAGTCTGAGCTGAAACTCAATATTCCATTTGAACAGTACTGTGACATTTTCCGTACAATACCACTAGTGCACATAGTTCTACTCCCCCCTTTCTGCCTTATCCTTCTCATCTGTAAATTATCTCTCTTCTCATACTAGATAATAGTGAATTTAACCAAAGCCATGATCATAATCACATATATCAGCATTCATTATTGCCATGTCATGGGGTCTCTACAACTTAGCAAGAATCCTAGTTTTCAAATGTTGAGAAAAATGTTTTAATGAAAAAATTGATGTGATAGGCTAAATAATGGCACCCAAAGATGTCTGTGTCCTAATTGCTGTACTCTGTGAACAAAATTGCCTTACATGTTTAAAGTTAGGACTTTGCAGACATGATGAAATTAATGATCTGGAGATGAAGAGGTTATCCTGATTATCCCCATATAATCATAAGGGTCCTTATGAGCAGGAGGAAGTAGAATTACAATCAGAGAGAAGGCACTCTGATGACAACAAGAAGCACACATTGGAGGGGCACGTGGGTGGCTCAGTCACTTAGGCATCCAACTCTCGATTTGGGCTACAGTCATCATCTCCATGTTGTGGGACAGAGCCTTGCATTGGGCTCCATGCTCAGTGGGGAGTCTGCCTGAGATTCTCTCTTTCCCTCTCCCTCTGCCCCTCCTCACCCCTGTGCGCTCGCTCTCTCTCTCACTCTCTCTCTCTGTCAAGTAAATAAATAAATCTTCTTTTGTTGTTTGTTTAAAAAAAAAAAAAGAAGAAGAAGAAGAAGCACAGGTTGGGATGATGTTGGCACAAGGCAAAGAATGCCACAGTATCCAGAAGCTAGAAGAAGCAAGAGCAGATTCTCCTTTGGAGTCTCCAGAAGGAACCAGGCCTGATTTTAGCCTCTTGAGCTTCATTTTAGACTTCTGAATTCTAAAGCAGTAAGAGAATAGGTTTGTGTTGTTTTAAGCCACTAAGTTTGTGGTAGTTTATTGTAACAGCCAAAGGACACTAATATGATAGGCAATTTATACATACATAAGAACAAACATTGCTTTGTTTCCAAGAATAATAGTAAGTATAGACAATGTAGTAGCAACAATTGCGGTAGTAGTAGTAGTAATAGCAGTAGTAACTTCCACTTACCAAGATTCCAGTATTTATAAGAAATGCCTCTGGGTGACTCATTTTGTTGTTTGTGAAATAGCACTGCAAAAATTATATTACTATTTTCATTTTGCAGAAACAAAACCAGAGAAACCAATTTATCCACTGAATGAGTTGCAGCAGAAGAATTTGAACACAGGACTGTGTGATGTCGATTTAAAAACTGGTACATAGTGTCAACAAAACACAAGTTAATGAAGAGAAGTGAAACATGACCAAAAGAAGTATTGAGACCTGCAATAAGCAGTGTTATAAATTGAAATGTCTCCCTCAAAAAAGCTATATTAGAGTCCTAACCCTCAGTCCCTCAGATGTGATCTTATTTGGAGAGAGAGTTTTACAGAGGTAATAAAATTAAAATGAGGTCATTAGGGTAGACCCTAATCCACTATGACTGGTGCTCTTAACAAAAGGGGTAATTTAGTTACAGAGAGAAACTTGAATGTAGGGAAACTCTACACAAAGACAAAGGCAGAGAAGCTTCTATAAGCCAAGGAACACCAAAGATTGCAGCAAATCTCCAGAAGCTAGGGGAAAGATATGGAACAGACTCTTCCTCACAGAGCTCAGAAGAAGCCAACCCTTTAGACCTCTTTTTTTGGATTTCTGGCCTCCAGAACAGCCAGACAATAAATTTCTTCTGTCTAAGCCATCCAGTTGGCAGTACTTTGTTAGGGAACCCTAGTAGACTAATCTGAGCACCAATGATGATGGTGATGATGATGATAATGATGATAAAATCTGTGGCTGTTTTTAAAAATCAACATCCATGCATTATAATTATAAAGTTGAAAGATGTAGTCCTCAGAAATCCTTTTATTAAACATATTAGCCTAGCATGTTTTAACAGTCACTTTGGGGGGGAATCTCTGAATAAAAATTGATCACATTTCCAATTTAATCAAACACATACAAACATTATAAACTATATTTATAAAGAATATTTCTTAGTTCTTTTGTAAATATTTCACTGACTGACTTAAAATCTTCTTAAGTACTTAATAACAACTTCTATAAATTATAAATATGTTGAATCTTAAAGACTATTAAATGTTCCAACACTGTATATATACATGGTAAGATTTCAACTTAAAACCATTAGGCTAAATCAAGTATTGAGTTAGGTATTTAACTTTATTCTTATGGTTTACATTCTTTTTACCTTTCAAGCCACATAAAATACAAAACTCCTTAACCTAAATATATGAAAGTTATGGGGTAGTATATACCTATACTGAATTCTAAATCTTCCTGAGGTTGGAAGATCCTTATGAGGGAACAGAAACAATTTATCACCTCATACAATTCTGGGGTTATCTTCTCACTTCACTAAAGCTACCTAAAGAAGAGGAGATAGAAGCTGGGGCATGATGTCTATGTGCAGGTAGGAACTCTAAGCCTTATTTGTGGCCTGTAACAAGGACTTGAGGAAGAAAAGAGTCTCATGCTCCTTGGGCCTGAGATTTGAGTCCAATTCTTACTTAGTTTTTAAGTCAAAATAAATTCTGTAACCTTACCCATGTGGTTATGCCAATTGAGGATTTTTGCTTTTCTTTAGCTCTTAAAAAAGCACTACTATGATGCTTATATCTAAGTACTTATATAGTAACTCATCTCAACTGTGACTTGAGACTACATTCCAGTGGTGGACTCCACATTTCATCAGCATCAACAAATGAGGCATGTCTACTTTGCATAACCAAAATGTCTTGTAGCTGTATGGGCAGGGGTAACAGAGACAAATCTGCTCAATAATCATATCTAGGAACAACACATTAGAGTTATTTAGGTTGACTAAATTTAGTTTGACTAGGGTGACAGATCAGTCAGGGAATAACAGGTTTTGGAGACTGTAACTCTATGCTATACCAACTGTGACAACTTATAGCTCAAGGAGACTTGCTCCCCAAGCTGAGTTGCATTTTATCTATCTACTAACACTTGAAAGTCACTGGAGACTTGGGACCTGTCCCTGATGAGGCCTGGCACAGGACTGACACTCAGTAAGCCTAGGAATAGTAAAAACATCCATGACGGCCAGGTAACTAATGGGGTTTCAAGTACATCCAACCTCAAGTTTGAGATACTGTGGCCTTGAATACCTACTCTAAAGTATGGGTGTGTGTTATACTTATTGATTAGAAAGTTTATTCTGAATAGATAAATTAATTTCATAATGGAAAATTTTTATAGTAAATATTCCCAAAATAAGCATAACTGATTTTGAAAGTTTCTCTCTTATAGTGTCCTATTAAACATATAAGCCAGTGAACTGGACATGATTAATTGAATTTATCGTGGAATTCTAACACCATTAAGTTCAACAACATCTTCCATATACCTAGTGATATAATTCTTACAAAACCTCTGGGTTACCAGTTAAGGAACTGAGTCTTTTGGAAGGTAGTAAGAAGGCTGGTGAGTAAGAAGCAAAGCTATGATCCAAACCCAGTGCTCTTTGCATCCCAGACTAGTGCTCTTGGATGTTCCACTGTTCTCCGTGCCCAGAGATTTCCATGGGCTTTTAGCCTCTTGCAACTGGTTTAGGAAGAAGGCCTTTGTTAGATCACTACATTCTGAAATTGCGGATTAAAAGGAAAAGAACCTGAGAACATTATTAAGCCTATTCCTTATTTCAGTTGATGATAAATGACAAAAAATAAAAATGAGAACCTTTTGGAGTTTGTGATGAATAGGAATTAACACAGTGGACAACAGAGAAAAAGACAGAGATGGATCCTCACTATATTTTCTTTGGATTGGGGAGGGAAGTTTATTTCAGGTGGAAGATAGGATTGGGAGGTATTTCAAGTTTGGCATTTCAAGCCATCAAACTTGAAAAACGGCAACATTTCTAATCATTCTCTCATAATGGCTACAAATCTTGGTGCAAATCTTTCCATTATTTCTGTGATTTAGTACATACAGCACCCAGCAACTTACATTTTAATACGATGACAATTTATGGCTGGAAGTAATTTTGTTTAAGCTATTTTTATTTCTTTTCTCTCTCTTGTTAACCCTTGGAACTACTCCGGTCATCATATTCAGTCCTTTCCTTGTTATGGAAGTGTTACATGCTGCTGTGGTTTGTAGCTTTCCTTTTGCTTAAGGCCAGGGAAAATATTCTGGATAATTCATTTTTATTATTCCCTTTTTCCAAGAGTTTGTGTTCATTTTTAAAGCAGTAAGCTTTATTTTCCTTTCTGCCAGACATCTACAGATTATAAACATACCACAAAAATTCTTGAACATAATGAATCCATACCTTTTGCAAACTAAAACCAAAATTTCAGCTTACAACATTTTTTTTCAAAACAGTGATCTCTGTGTTTATTCTTTTTAGTCTGTTTAATTTAAAACACGGTCAGAGTCAACATTTGGCGTATTTCAACACTATCCAGACTTAATTTTCTCCTCCTTGGCAGCCTCTCATCTTGTTCCAATCCTACCTGGAAGCAGGATCAGCATTTGGGTGGATCCTAACTCCATGAGATATTGGACTTTTTACCGGGGACTCCATGGGGAATGAAGACATTTAATAAAGTTCCCTAGTTAACGTGTCTGTTTCGTCCCCAAAACCCCCTCCTGACTTCCATTAAACACTATCTCCCTTTTCTCAGACTTAATGGGATATGCAAAGAGCACCTTAGGTAATTTTTGCAGTAAACAATTTTGAAAGAATTGTTACAACTTTGCTTTTGAAATTATTTAACAAGAATGACTTACAATAAAATGATAATGGGCCCTAATTGTACTGTATTAATCATGATAACTCATGGGCTCTTGTAAAGTGAGAAAATGTAACCTAAAATTGTTCTCGTATATCATGACTTCTTTTTAGAATTCAAATTTTAACAATTAACGAAGTTGACATAAGGTTATGCATTTGTAGACATTTAATTAAAATTTAATTAAATATTTATTTTTGACCATATAGTTTTTTCCCTGTGTTTTGAAACCAATGCTTTTCTCAGGTCTGACATATTTTCAGAGAACCCTGTAGATGCTCAGCATAAAGCCTTCAAGTGCTAGTGGCAAAACATCCATAGCACTGGGAAAAATTCCTGCAGCCTTCTCATCCTCTTAGCCTTAGCTCTCTGCTCAGATAATAATAATGCACTCGGCAAAACAAATGCTTGATAATTAGCACTCCCTAGTCCCTCTGAATCATTTATATAGGTTTTGTCCTCCTGCATACCTTAGCATCATAAGAAAATACAAAGTTGATAAAAGCAAATCATTCATGTGAGAGTATATGAACTTTAAGAATAATGGTTTCCCTCCTATTAAATACCTCCTCCTCAACCAGTGTATATTTGCTACCCTTAGCAAATCTCCATAAGCTGCTTTCCAACTAGATATGGGTCAGACATTGGGCAAGAGTCTCCCTTTGGTGCAGGAGGAAGTGTGGCAGAGGCTGGGCCATCATAGCCTGCAATCTCTGCATCCAAAACATAGCCAGAATGGAACACACTCTCACCACTTCACCTACTAACACCCTACCACCTTGTCAAAGCCACCAAGTCTCCAGCTGTGCTATTTCAGTGACCCCCAGTTATAGTCCTTGGTGGTCTTCAGTCAGTTCTCAACACAGCAGCCCAAGTGGTCTTGTTCAAGGTGTCACCCCTTTGTCATTGCCCCATCTCACTACATGTAAAAGCCCAGGTGCTTGTGATGGGTGGCCTCACCACATCTAGGTCCCCTCTGCTTCCTGACCTCTCCTTGTACCGGGCTCTCTCTAGATCACCCTACTGCAGCTGCACTAGCCGCTGTGCTGTTCCTGGAATATAAAACTTCTTTTGAGGGCCTTCGAACTTGCTCACTATGCTTGGTTCCCTCTTCTCCAGCTGTTGATCCATTTCCCTCCTTTATATAAATTCTTTAGACCACTTCACAGTTTTCTTTTTAGCACTTACCACCGTTAAAATACACTCTATACCTGATTCATGGATCTTGTTTTTTTTCCATTCTTCACTAGACTATTAGTGCCAGGAGGCAGGGATTTTTTTTTTCCTCTGTATTATACAGTGCTGGACTCCTTGTGCCTACAATAGCGCTTAGCTTATTTTATATGATATATTAATATTTGTTCAATGACTGGGTACATAAAATGTTCCTTTCTTAAAGGAGTTAATGAGAAAACAACATGATATTTATGAATAGGATTTAGGTCTCTACCATTTTAAGACTCAAAGACTTCCCATAATCCAACCCTTAATTTCCTTTCCCAGAAGGGTGGTCCAACTCAACTGGGAGAACAATTTTGGGAGAGATTTTTTCATTTGTTTGTTTGTTTGTTTTACCTTGTGCTGGTGATTTTTACCTGGAGAATGTTCACATCTCCTGTCCCTTGCAGGCTCTACCCAGTAAGAGCTAGGCAATATCTGATCCCGTCTCTGTCAGTGAGTTCTATTGTGATGAATGTACTAGAAATAGGATTCCAAAAGGATGGGATCTAGGAGATGATACTCACTTTCTATCTGGATCTAGCACATTTTAAGACAAGACTAGAGTCTGTTATGAGGCCCATGATCAAATGTATCTGCTTATCCTCCTCCATCTGAGACCCTTGCCTTGGAGGACTGAACTTCAAGGGTGACCATCATTTTCCTGCTCCCCATATAAACTTCCCAACAAACCTGGCTTATCTTATTCTGTGTAGAAAGCATCAGCTACCTCCTTACCTTCCTCCTCCTACTGTCTCAGAACTGTGACAGCTCAGGAAGTCCTTGGTGACATTTTTCCAGCCGTAGATCCATAGCCCACATAAATTTCTCACTTGCTGATCGAACCCTCAGACTTCACAGAGCTCTCATTAGCACTTACCACCAGTAGAGTCCCTATAACACTACAACATTCCCTTATCTCAGAGCCATCCTTTCTCTCCTTCTTATGCCATCTCTGCTGCTCTTTTACAAGGGCGGTTATCCTTGTGGCTCCTCTGGTGAATGATTTAAGCACAACTCAACCATTTCTTCCAGTACCTAGTATTTCAGTTCCCAACAAATGCTCTGTCTTTCCTGCTTCACAATCTGCATGAGAAAACATGAGTTCCTTCAGTCCTCACTACTAGTCCAGGTGATATGGGAAACAAAAGCAAAAGATAAATTAAATTTCCTCACTATTTACAACCATTTCATAAGTACTTGAAACAGGCAGAGTGACATCCTTCTAGGAACTCAGCTGCCTCGATGTTAATACTTTGCTAAAGGCAAAAGTCAATCTTAGCCCAACCCCCAGAATCCAGTTTAGCGTACTTTAACATATAAAAATACCTTTGGGAATTTCCTTTATCTCTACCTCCCAATCATCCCTCAAGCATATGACCCTCTTATATACATCTGAAGGGTGTCATGGCTAAGGTTTTAATGGACAGTACTAAATGACCTTTACCTAACAATAGCTAATCCCCTCAAAGTCCTTGGAAACCTTGCTTCCAAAATTCCTTAGAGACTTACGCCATCCCTAACCCTCTCCCAACTTGAGAGTATATAAGGCGCCACTCATCATGACCCCTGTGCAGCTCTTTCTGCCCATGGGTCCTGTCCCCATGTTTTAATAAAGCCACCTTTTTGCACCAAAGACATCTCAAGAATTCTTTTTTGCCATCAACTCTGAACCCCAACATCCTTCCTACATTATAGGCACAACCTGGCACACAGGATCTGAATTTCTCAAGATCTTTTTTTGACACTAAGAAAAGTCAAGAATGCCTCAAAATAGTTGCCATACTGTTAGTGGCCATGGAGTGATTGGAATAGAAAAATTGTGTGTGTGTGTGTGTGTGTGTGTGTGTGTGTGTGTGTATTTTATCTATAATTTGACTACAAAATCATTGGTTTAATTAGATTAATTTGTTATAGTAAATGCATCAGAAGTCCCAATAAAAACATGGCATACTTTAAATAGGAACATTTGAGGTAAGTTTATTTGCAAAAAGGCAATTTATTTCAAAAGTATGAGTGTAGGGGAACTACTAAGTTAGTGGAATAACACAGAGCTGCTGTCAAACTGTTATCACCCTTCAGCCTGAAAGAGGGCAGGGAGAGCAGTTCTAGGAACCTGGGAAGAGTGTAAGTTGGCTACCTTGCCAGGAGCAATGACTTCTGGTCCAATGTTATACGAGAGCCAAGGGGACAAATACCCTGAACACATTTTCCTCTCTTCTACCTTCTACTGGGATTTCCATCAGCCCAATGTAACTGGAAGTCTGAGGGTTTAGGGGTCCTCCTATGTAGTCCCCTTAGGTGGCCCTCCACCCCAAGAGAGGAAATGGATGCAGAGGAGCATGTACAGTGAGCTTGTCTCAATTCCCTACACTATTGTAATTCGGTGGCAGTTCTTCATTCCTCAGGCATTTCTGTCTCTCAGTGCTACGCAAGACTCCACCTCAGAAAAGACTTCTTAGGCTGCAGGGATTCTCTGCCTTTAGTGCCCACGGTTCTTGGTTATACTGCTTCGAAGAATAAAGAGATAGACCAGACTTGTTAGGGACCCTGGTCCTGACTACCTAACTGTCCTAACACCTACACTTTTGGCCATTTAATGAGATTTCAAAAAATAAATGGTCATGAATAAATGGTAGTTATGAAAATATAAGGGAAATTCGAAGAGAACAAATAGAAAACACTCTACTGAACATTTCTTAGACCAAAGAATTAAAAAGATAGAAAATCCTACAGAGACTTTCTGAGGCTGAAATTTTCAAATGCATTAAAACCATCTGGAGGTTGATTTTGAAGTTTGTATGTCTGAATTTTTTTTTTTCTTTTAAGACTTCCATTCAGGTTTTCAGATGTTGATGTATTGCCCACAGGGACTACTCTGCAATCCACAAGGAGGTAGGGTGGGCTGAGGAAACTCTGCAGCCTCGGGTCATATTACCAGATATCTAGACTTTGGATTTGTTAAGAGGATTCTTGTGGAGATTCTTACTGAATTATAGCGTTCTCTTTGCGTATGGATACGGAGCACATAGGTAACAGAGATATATATTTTTTTAAGGCTGTACGTATTTTTGGTGTGAAACAATATCATATTAAATAAGCTAAACTTATTTTAAAAACAGGAGAATATTTCTTCTCCTAGAACCACTTAGTAGAAACAAAAAAGAAGCACAACCCAGTTAGTATAATGACAGTTTTAACAAAAACTTGATAAGATTAAGGAGTTGTCGGAAATCATACAATGGGCATTTGGGAGGCTATTTTTAAAAGTCATTTCTAATTACTTTTTAATGGGAAGATTTCATATAGTGTGTGTGTGTGTGTGTGTGTGTGGGTGCGTGCGCGCGCGTGCGTGAACGTGCATGCCATGTGCCTTAGATTAGCTCAGATGAACACCAACTAAAAAAAGCTGACTGCTTTGTTTTACAGATGCATTTTTAATTTGTCTCTATACAAATAAACAGATCTCTATCTTTAATTTCATAGCATTTCCATTTCATGTTTTGATGAAAAGACTTAATCCTTTGGCTTTCTTATTATCTGAAGTGCTTTTTTGTATTAACCTACTTGGAAAAGAAAAGAAGAAAAGAAAACAGAGTTCATATTTTAGGAAAGAAATTGTCCAGGCCAAACTTGAGAGTGATGCTTTGAGCTTGTAGTGGACAATTTTTATGATAATGTTGCCATTTGAATGCATTTGAGATTTTTCAAATAAATAGTGGCATTTTTCATTTGATTTTGGGTGTAAATTTGCCAAGATATTTTAGTCATATTCCTTTTCTGCTCAATCTGAAATTGTCTTTGGTATCTTCTGCCTATGTCCTATTGGAAGAGATTGCTGTCAGAATGCATTATTTATTTTTTTGGAGAATGCAGTTAATATAGGAAATGATTTGTTTTAACTCTTCCTAATTTTATATTTGCTTTTAATATTATATTTTAACTTTGGCTATTTAGAATTCAAAGCAGTTATTGTGACACACTTATAATAATAATTTTCATGATTTAGCAACCAAGTGTTAATTCTATAGTTTGGTGTTATTTTTGTGGAAAAAAAATAATGACAATGGCTTAGGGCTTGGGCAGTATTTTTTTAAGATGCCACAAAGGGAAAGACTGATAAATTTTAATGCATTCAAATTAAAAACTACATACAATAAAAGACATGGTTAAATTAAAGTTAGGGATCAGTCTGAGGAGATACGTTTTCATCATATATAATATACTAAGAATCATTATCTAGAATATATAAAGTACCCTCAGGAAGCAAAATGAAAACTATCAACAACAAGAAAATAAGCAATGAATATGAGTAATTCAAAAAAGAGAAAACAGATTGGCTAAAAACATAAAAAATACCAAATTTTAATGACAGTCAAGACAATGCAAATTCAGGGGCGCCTGGGTGTCTCAGTGGTTAAGCATCTGCCTTCGGCTCAGGTCATGATCCCAGGGTCCTGGGATCGAGCCCCGCATCGGGCACCCTGCGCAGCGGGAAGCCTGCTTCTCCCTCTCCCACTCCCCCTGCTTGTGTTCCCTCTCTAGCTGTCTCTGTCATATAAATTTAAAAAAAAAAAAAAAGACAATGCAAATTCAAAGATCATGCTTTTCAATTATTGAACTGGCAAAAATAAATAACTGATAATCGTAAGTTTCAGTGAAATTGTGGAGAAGCAGGAACCCTCATTTTCTCCTGCTAAAAATGTATAGTGCTACAGAATGAAGCAGAATCTATCAAAATTATAAATGCTATAGTAGGCAGAATTCCAAGATGGTCTCCATGATCCCTCCCTCCTCCTACTCTGGTATTATGCTGCATATAATTTCCCTTCCTTGACTGTGAGCAGGACCTATCACCTCTGTCTGACCAACAGAATATGGTAAAATGATAGACTTTCACTCTTATGATCAGGTGATAATGTACAGTCAGTCCTTGCTTGCACAGTTCTGAAATAGGCACAAACTTCATTTATTATAGTTTATTATAGTTTAGGTAAATGACCCTAGACCTCCAACTATACAATCCAAATATTTACTGTACATTCATTGTAATCACATTTGCACAAAATATCAAAATTTGCAGCTTGTTCTTCAGTCTACATATCTCTGTGTGAGTAGCAGATGCATTTCATAATCAGTGGCCATCACTGACTTTCTTTCAAAGTCTGTTGGTAATTGGATAGTCATTCCATGCACAGATAGCAAAGCATATAGTTTTATTGTCTTCTGCTCCCCCTTCAATAAATCATGTAGCATTTTATAGAAATGGGCCATTAATAGAGGAAGTTGACTAACAAAGATGAAAGTATAGTAAACAAATGAAAAGTGAAAACACTGGGAGTAAAATTGGATTTGACCAAAATACTTGAATAAAGATGGTAGAATAAAAATAGGACAGAAATTACCCCTGAATGAAGGTACTTTAAAAAAATATATTTATTTATTTGAAATAGAGACAGTGAGAGAGAGCATGAGAGGGGAACAGGTCAGAGGGAGAAGCAGACTTCATGTGGAGCTGGGAGCCCAATGCAGGACTTAATCCTGGGAATCTGGGATCATGACCCAACCTCAAGGCAGATGCTTAACCAAAAGAGCCACCCAGGTCCCATGAAGGTACTTTTTCAATGATATGTCATTGACATTGAAAAAGTGCCATGAAAATATTTTTTAAAAGACAAAGTTCTTTCAATATCATCAGTTAAAATTACACTAGAAATGAGACTGCTTACTTCCTTTTTGGATTAGACTATAATCATAATAGTAACAATCCCATTCAGTTTGTCTGGCATTCAGGCCAAAGTATTGAATTTGGTTGCCTCATTGGAAAGAAGAAGAAGGAGGAGGAGGAGGAGGAGGAGGAGGAGGAGGAGGAGGAGAAGAAGGGGAAAGGGGAGTGGGAGGGGAAGGAGAAAAGGATTACTGAGGCTGAAGGAGTAAGTTTTACTACCAGCAGCGGTTTGTTTCATTGTTTCAGAAGTCAAATACCATGATTAACTTTAGCATTGGTGAAGCTGTTAGAGCTGATTAAGAAAGCAAATGTAAAATTTGCAACCAGATTCTAAGTATTGGTTAAGGTGATTACAATGATTATCAAATATTTAATGTTGATGAGATGTCATTTTTCGAACACAACCCAATTAAAAACTTTTTGAAGGAAGATCCAGACTTGCAAAAGGACCATAAAGGAGAGACTCTACATACGCACAGTGAAGAACTTAGAACCTCATGATATTGAAGCTACAGAGGTTAAAATTCTGGAAGCTGACTCAAACTTAGAAAAGACTATGACATTTCGCCAAGGCATAGAAAAGGACACTTGTTCCATACAATAGATTATATGATGAGAAGAACACAAGCACTGTTCAAACAACTTTTGATAAGTTTTCTTTTTGTTTTACAAAAAAATCAAACACTAATTCTGAGTATTTCTACTGTTTGAAATTACAGTTCTAACTATATTTTAGTTTTACTATTTTAAAATATTTTCTCTATATTTTTAATCTATTCTAAGAGAGTTTTTAATGTCTTGACAAAAGTTTTGACAAAATCTTTAAAGTTATGGAAAAATATTAATGAAAATTGTAATTTATCATTCATAGTTAAGATCACTGCATGGTTTCAGCTTGGACTCTCATTTGTATATTCCTATAATACTGTGCAGAGAGAGGACTGCCTGTGTATATAACACTTAGGCTTACTAGCACACACACCAGAAAACAGACGTGCTGGCCTTGAAGAATTAAGCTGTCTTGTTGTGAACCGCCAGTGGACAGGGCCATGTGGAAGGGAACTGCTGTCCTCTACCCTCCAACTGCAAGGAGCTGAATTCTGCCAACAACTACATCAGCATGAAGAGAATCTCAATCTCTAGATGCATCCATTGGCCCTCATTGGCCTCCTGATTACAGCTGGGCTCTGAACAGAGGAAGCACCAGGTTAGCCATGGCTGACTCCTCACTCATAGAAATTGTGAGATAATAAATACACATTCTTTCAAGCTAGATTTACGTCAGTGGGTCATTTTAAGCTACATTTATTTTAAATGCATGTTTTTAATTGTATTTTATTTTAAATAAATTTATTTTAAATGCATTGAACTAGAGTTCTCTTTGCCAACATGAATAGATTAAAAATATTTTGACTGCCACAAATACTGGAATGAAATTTGAAATCACTTATATAAATAGGAAAAACACTCTAAATGATATATATTGTATATGAGAATGTATGTATACATAAAGGTAAAGAAAATGAACTAGAGAAGTATTTACACTGCATCCCAAGCAATGGTTGTCTCTTGGGGGATGGGAATGGGGTACTAGGAATGCGACCTGGAATGTCAAACAATAGGAATTTTAACTTTCTTTTTTTTTTTTTTTTTAGATTTTATCTATTTATTTGACATCGAGAGACAGACAGCAAGGGCAGGAACACAATCAGGGGGAGTGGGAGAGAGAAAGCAGGCTCTATCCCGGGACCCCAGGATCATGACCAGAGCCAAAGGCCAACACTTAATGACTGAGCCACCCAGGTGCCTCCAGGAATTTTAACTTTAACAGAAAGAATTTTTTTGATAAAAAAGAAACCAATCACAAAAATATCAATAACTTGAAGTTAAATGGCAGGTTCACAGGTATTTCTTATTTGCAATTTTCCCATATTTTTAATCACTAAAAAGGAAATGACTATAAATGCTTATCTTGTACACACTTTTAAACCCTCATTTATATCTAGCCACAGAAAGAAGATGAGGAATTAGTAAGGATAATGTTCAAAATGTTTTGTTTAGGGCAGAAGAAATTAATTGTTGAGTTCTAGAGAATAAAACCAAATTAAATAGATTCTTCCTTTCTGGTCCAGAATGTCTGCTCTCTAGGTTTCAGAAAAAAACCTTTCTTCAGTCTCCTGCTAACTGCTTGCACTTATTCCCAGGCAAAAGCAAGACTCAGACGGCTTCCACTGGGAGGAAGCTCAAAAGCACTTCAGCGTCTCTCTCCAGGTAGTTTGTGATGATGTGTTTCAGAATCGCCTGGAGTAAGTCCTTTTTAATGATACAGATGCTTGTGCCCAGAGCACATTTACAGAGTCAAAATTTCTGGGGATTGTGGCTAGGAATGTTCATTTTTACAAACTCTTTGGGAAATTCTTCTGCACTCTCATTTTTAAAGTAATTATTATTATTTTAAAAGTAAAATGGAGTTCAGGAAAATGACAAAATGTTTGAAAATTTTAATAACTATATACATGAGTAACATTTTATTGAAAACACATCTTTTAGGGAGATGGACAGGAGGCATTTATGGTGCCATGATTAAAAATGTATAATTTTCCCTTTGTTTGACAGACTCCACTCCCACCCTTGGGTAATGTACCATAGTAAATTCAGGATGAATGAAAAGTACCTCATTCCTTTGTTCTTTCAATCTTTCTTTGAACTTTTAGTTTAAAAAAAAATTACAATTGAATTAAAAAGTTGCAAGAATACTTTAATGAACTTCCTTATTTTCCTCACTCATATTCACCCATTGTTAGCTTTTTTTCACATTTCCTCTGTGTATGTGTATACATATTTTTGCTGAAAAATTTCAGAGTAAATTAAAGATACCATGAATGCTTACCTCTAGATATATCAGTTTGTATGTATTGTTCAAAAAGGACATCCTTTTATCTACAGTACTATTATAAAATGTTATATTGCTAAAATGTTATTATTTAATTTACTGTCCGTATTCAAATTTGGCCCATTGTCCCAATAAAATCCTATATAAAATTTTTCTTCTAATGCAGCCTTCATGTATCTTAAGTCTTATTTATTCTGGGATGATTCATCACCTTTTGTCATTCATGACATTGGCATTTTTTACAAGTTAGTAGTCACTAGTTTTATTGAATGTTCCTTAATTTCATTTTTTTCTCAGTGTTGCCTCATGGATAGATGCAGGTTTTCTGTTTCTGTAAGAAATACACAAGTGATTTCTTGTCTGTCTCAGTGTATCACAGCAGGAAACACATGATGTTAGTTTGTCATTATTTGGTAATGTTAACTTCGGTGATTTTTGGTAAGGTGTTATTTGTCAGGCTTCACTGAAAATTATCTGAATTCACTGAATTCATTGAAAAATTATCATTTTTTAATAATTAACAAATAACCAGTTATAACATACACTGAAACTATAAATATTCTATCCCCCATCACACTTTTTCTTTAAGTTTTAGCATACACTGATGATTGTTTTTCCTGAATCAATTTATCTCTAAGATTACAAAACAGGATTTTGTGAGGATAATTTTTCCATTTTATTATAAGGAAAAGCTTCCTTTTATTTATTTATTTATTTATTTAGTATCCATAGGGACACATTTTTTTTTTCTCTTTTAATACAAAATTGATTACCATCACTATTTTGATGTTCACACTATTCAAAATTTAGCTATTGAAAGCCCCTTATGTTTCTGACACGTTTCTGTTATTTTTTGAGCACTTTACAACTCTGCAGCACCTCAAAATATTCCAGATTAGTTGCACTTTCCCTCTATGACCCTTCAATTCACCATTTCTCCTTGGTTTCTTGATTCTCTCTTGAACGACATATGTTAGAAATGACAATGTGTTCACATACGATCAGAGGTATGGGTGGCTTTCCCTTTCAGTTCTTTAGCCAGAAGTACTTATGGCTTTCACTTTGTCCTGCAGGATTTTCCCCTTCTTTTCCCATTCCATACCCATGTCTTCTTTTTTTCATGTTGAGATTTCTGGATCTGAAGTTTCTCAGGTAATTTGAGAATGAATACAGGTAATTTGTATTTTTTGTATAATTTGTAATTTGTAATTTGTATAATTTGTACAGGTAATCTCAGGTAATTTGAGAATGAATACAATGGCTCTGAAGGCACTGTGGGTGAATGCAGCACACACACAACCCGATACATGAACCTTGGGAAGCTAATGGGAATATGTGGTCTCTCTTGGTTCTGAGCTCAGCCACACTGGACAATGCTATCTAATAACTACAGAATATTCCTAAGACATTTTTCATCTAAACTGGAAAAGGAAATAAGACACCTCTGCCCTATGGATGAAGTATTCTGAAGAATCAAGCTGATTTATCTAAGGCTTCTTTTTTTAACCTCAAGGAGTAGTTAGGTGGAGTAAAGACAGGTTGATAACTATACTGTATTCTATATTTGATTGCAATTTTGTAGACTTATATTTGGATGTTTAAATGATACTATATGAGAATAAGCTAAATATTCTTGCTGTCTGATAAGATTTTAATAAAAATCAGAAAACAGGTAAGAAACGAAAATGAATTCTGTTCCATTAATGAAAATCTCCATACACAGTTGAATCAAGGGAACATTAACAATGAAAGTGGGAAGGCATTGATTCTTTTGGAAAAATATTTCCCTATTTTAATTGCATGTCAATAAAAATAATTTTAGATGCAGCTTATACTTTTCTGTTTCTCTTTTAATGTAATAATAATTACTACTATTTATATACTGAGTGGTATAATGAACACATGATATGCCTTATACTTACATCTTGAAACAATTATGGATGGAAGAAATTGCTATCTCACTCTATAGACACAGAATTTGGTGTTTGGAGAGGTTGAATGACTTGTCTGTATCCACAATGCTAGTTACTAATCAATTCAATATTTATAAAAGTCCTGTCCAGTTGAAGCCAATACATGTTGATCTAATATACTAACTAAAATGTGAAAATCAATAATTCTACTTTTTAGATGTAAAGAGAGACTTTCATGTAGTTTACTTTTATTCCTTTTAACTTAGGGAAATGTTCATTTTAACTCATTACTTTTAGACAACTTAATTCTTTTGAATTCAGTAGTTAAAAGGAGTAAAATACAGTTTCCTATCTTTCATTGTCATATCACCATCTAAACTAGAAACATTATATTGCATTGGGTTCAAAGTACTCATCATCATTTGAAAGCATTTAACAAGATTCAAAAATTATTTGAATGTAGTGTGTATTCTAGAAGTTCAGCATCAGTGTCAATCTAAAAATAGTTATTACTTAGATTAAATTAAGATATAATTTTCCTCTTTATTGAATTACTACTAAAATATTTCTTGCACTTGTGCTTTAAAGCTTAGTTCTTATATAAAACTATTATTACATATAACTCTTACAAATCCATAAAACTCTTGAATAATTGTTTTTCTAAAGACCCTATGCTAACTGGAGTAAACTTGCTATTCTTGGTCCTATAGGTCACTTGATTAGTTACCTGGTCGAGAGAAAAGCAACCCTTGTTTATCAGTTTGGGCTGGGAAACAAACTTAGAACTCTTTGGCCAGGTGGTGAAATGATCACTCCGTGATGCTCCGACTATCTGGGGAGTCTTTTCCTCTGTACTTCCTGAGAAAAAAAATCCTTATGCTCCATTCTAGTTTAAATGTAAAATATCACCTTTAGGAAACTTTCCAAGGCAAATTAAAAGACTTCACTGTAAATTATCAAAAAAGGAAATGAGTCAGGATCCCTATTCAGTTATTTGGGTTTGTGCTTTACATTCTGTAAAGAGATTAGTACAAAAATGATAATACTTTTACATATTAAATTAGATATATAGAAACCGTTTCCTTTTCATGAAAAACTATGGGGAACAGGCTCTTTTCTGTTAAAGTAGAAGTGTGATAAAAATAGACATTATTTTTAAATTTTTGAATTAGGAGGGAAATTCTTAAAGTGATATAATTTAGAAAATAACCAACACAAATGCTGGAGTCAATTCATATACTTATAAACCACGATGATGCTGGTGATGATGATGATGCTTACATAATGCTTATCATTTACATGTATGATTTTTAGCTTTTTACACACACACATATAAAACACTTTATGGGGGACCCTGGGTGGTTCAGTGTAAGCCTCTGCCTTCGGCTTAGGTCATGATCCCAGGGTCCTGGGATCGAGCCTCGCATCGGGCTCTCTGCTCAAGAGGGAGCCTGCTTCCCCCCTCTCTCTCTGCCTGCCTCTCTGCCTACTTGTGATCTCTGTCTGTCAAATAAATAAATAAAATCTTAAAAAAAAATAAAACACTTTATGTGTATGTGTACATACATACGTTTCCTATAACTACTCTATGAATTAGTACCATGCTTATCTTCATTTAACAGATGGGAAAAATAAGACACATAGAGGTTTAGTAACATTCCCAATATCACTCATTAGTGAGTACCAACAATGTTAAATACCTAGGTATTTCTACAAGGATTTAATGACAGCTGGAGGAACCCAAACTACTTCAAAACTGGAAACTGGTCTTGGATATGGTAGATGTGAGAATCGTGGAACTTATCTTTATAGAACTAATATGGAAATGGGATTAGAAAAGAGTAGGGTATAATAGCACATGTCAACTCTATTTCAATTAAAAGAGTAGGACAAAGACCAATATGTGGAGAACAGAATTTAATAACTCAATGTAAAAACCTTCTCACATAGCTGGGGTCACTCTTCTGTTTGAAAATTGTTTTATTGTTCCTGAGGCAGGCAGAGAGGACAGTGATAGGACATGGCCTTAGAAGTAGATGGACGTGGGTTTGAAGCTCAGCTTTACAATACTTTTTTCTACCTAAATAACCAGAGACAAGTTACCCTCTTGTCTAACGTTCTGGTTACTCCTTAATGTGCTGTACACACTTCTTAGTGAAATGTGGAAGGATTTTATGAGAATCCTGTGCAACAGAACCTAGCACGAATGGTTGGTTCAACAAGGTTATTTTATTGCAGTTTTCCTTCTGGCACCAGAAGGTTTTGAGTTTTCTTATGCCACATACACTTCCTACATTTTACTCTCCCAGTCCTTTACTCCTTTCCTTCTCACTCTCAGAAAACCATCCTGCCTCCTTCTACATCACAGAGAAGTATGTCAGGTGTAAACTTTATCAGTTTAACTTCCTCTAGTTGGGAGGACTGGCACTAAACTAGCGCAGACTCAAATGTTCATGAATTATAATCATGTATTCACAAGTAGAAGCACAGCTCTGATGGTGTGTAACCTGTGACTGTTTCGAAGGTACAACACACCACTTGGTTAAGTGAGTCTTCATTTGTGACCCTAGACCACCTTAATCAAAGCGAAGTAGTGTGTCAAGTAATACAAAAATGATTGTTCCCACTCTAGAACTTCTGAATCATTACCTGTGGGGAAAGGACCTGTAAGATGCATTCATAGTAAGTCTCCCAGGTGCTGCTGCTGCTTCTTCTTCTTGTTTTTCCTTTTAAGATTTTATTGATTTATTTGACAGAGAGAGAGAGAGCCAGATAACACAAGCAGTGGGGAGTGGCAGAGGGAGAAGGAGAAGCAGACTCCTTCTGAGCAGGGAGCCTGATGCGGGACTTGATCCTAGAACACTGGGATCATGACCTGAGCCAAAGGCAGACCCTTAACCCACTGAGCCACCCAGGCAGCCCTTCCCAGGTGCTTCTAATGACTTAATAGTTTTGAATATGAAAACTAATGTATTTATTTTTATTGCATGTCTCTCCAGACTGGATTATAAACTCCATGATGGCAAGGCTGTAGTTGTGTGTGTGTGTGTTTTTTTTCCATTACTATAACTTGAATGTCTACAGCAGTACCTAACATGTAAATGCTCAATAAGTGCTTTTTGACTAACCTAATATGTAAGTTTAATCTTCCATTATTCATCTTTGACATCCTATAGAACTCACATAATTCCTTCCTCTTAGAATTTGAATTATTAGATGATAAATATTGTGTTTAATTCTTCAAATTCAGATAAGTCTACATGTAAATCAGAAAGTGTATTTTTGATACTGTGGCTTACATAAACAGCAATGGGGAAACAGGATTAAAAATTAAATAGTGTAAACATGAAAACATTGGGACTTAATAGCGATTGAGCCATAAGAGTTGATAATTTCTTTTGTTTTTGTCATCTGCAGAAGAGTGTGCTATCTAAAGCTTGTAGATTTAAAAAAAATTAAATCAGAAGAATAACATTGAAGACAGTCCTTCCAAAGTTCTGAAGAAATACAAGAAAATTTCCTTAAATGTTCTAATGATAAGAAGATGCTTGTTCCTCCTGATAAAGTAGATTTTAATTCAAATATTTTTCAATCACTCAAAATATATGTAAATTTTGAAGAATTAGAGGGTGCGTTAAACGTTTTATTTAAATTTGTGGTAAAATGTTAGATAATTTCCTCCCCTTGTCTATCCATTCTATTCTTCATTTCTCACTAATCCTCTGCTACCCTTATAGGGCAAACCACCTTCATCTTTCTTCTAAACTGCTTCTACAGATAATATGAACTGCATGTAATACTTCAGAAATTGTTAAAGAGCTTTTCTCTTTTGACTTTCTGATGATATGATTTTCATCTTAGTGTTCTAGAAGCACTGGTGTCCTCAAGGTCTAGGGAGTGGGCTGTGTAAAAGGAATATATTACAAAATGAAGACTGAAGAATGAAAACTGAGAAATATGCAAAATATGCCCATCTTCCAATCTTCACTAGGGGATCTTGCAATGGACTACCTCTTGGGAAGAAATTTTGTTGAGATAGAGTAACCTGAATTCTTTCATCTCTACCTTTATTTTTACAAGAAGCAAGTGATTAGAACTCATTTTACAGTGTTTCTTATTGTTGAAAAAAGTTATCTTTCCACATATGGCACCAAGGGCTGCTTTCTGGTATTAGGAGAATTTTACAGAAGGGAAGTAACATGAAAACCTGGCCCTTTCTGATCTGGAGAATAGAGAGCAGAGAGTAAGGTAGAAGTAAGGATGGAGAAGGCTGGAGAAAGAAGAGAATCTGAAAACCACCAGACTCCCTTCTCCATTTCCTACCCCCATGAGATCACCTGGCTAGCCTGTGCCTTGGAAATATCCAAATGACACCTTTAGGGAGAGAAATGGCGAGTGGGGAGGGAAGCTGGATGGCAGATGTTTTTATCCCAGAGAGATTAAAAATCACAGGAACTGTAACTATCAGGTCTGATTAATCTTTATGCAGAATCAAGAACTTAGGTATGCCCCTCTTTGCTGACCAATGGGTAAGAGATGGGAGGAAGTTAAAGACAAATATGAAAACTTACAGATAAGCAACATAATCCATATATTATGATACACATCTGTAATGTTTTAATTAAGTTCTATTATTAATTAGATTCTGTGATCTAAATCAAATTATCTCAATCCCATGTTTAAAAACCTTAGTGTCTTTCCCTTAGTATAATGTACAGATATTTAATATGTTAGGCCTAAGGTCTAGGGAATCTGGTCTTTGCCTATTTAAATAATATTGTCTTGCTCTAGCTTCTCTCTGGATCACAGGCTCCAGCAGATATTTCAGTTCCTTATATGTGCCAAACACTTTGCTGCATAGGGTCTCCCTAGAGCATTCCACTTTCCATTTTTCACCTGTCTATTATAATGTATCCTCCAGTGCTTTCCTGAAATGTTATTTTCCATGAGTTTTTCTCAATCTATAGTGGTTCCCACATTGTTATTATTATTATTATTATTGTTATTGTTATTGGCATTCTCTCCTTATCTTCCTTGTACAATAATATTCCTTAATTATATACTTATATGTGCATATCTGCATCTGTAATCTCTGTGTTTGGGGACAGCATGCATTTTATGTGTTCACCTCTACCTGTTCAGGGCCTGGCATATAGTAGACATTCCATATTGTTAGAGAATTAAAACTAAATTTTTTCCCATGAGAGGTAGGCATACATTGTTTTCAAGACAACTTTAATATCTGTTCTATCTAGCTCCTGTAGTCATAACATCAACATTTCAGTTATTTATCTATATTTTTTTAACACCATTAATATGGTCTGGTCTAATTTTAACCCAAGTGATTTTACCCTCTAAAAAAGTGTCTTCAGTGTACTGGATTTTTAAATTTGTGTAATGTCTTTGGAATGGAAGTTAAAGAAAGAAAAGAAATTATGAACTGAAACTACCTGGGAGCCATGTCCGCTCTCATTCCTGACTCATTTTCTTCATTTAGTTTTTAAACACCAATAAGTTACTGCTTCAGAAGTGTTCTTATATCTCAGGGGTAAAAAAAAAAAAAAAAAAAAAAAAAGTTTGTATAGATAAAATGGAGTGTAGTTAGCGCTTTTCCCATTATAGTAACATGATGATTTATGTTTGAAGAAATGAAAAATAGTGCATTTTGATGTGTTGGAATATAATTGGTCAACTCTAAGTGTGGACAATTTATTGAGTATGTGATGAGATTACAAGTATAGAGTCATGCAAGACTCTGATAGTGACTTTTTGTTTTTAACATAACAATGCTTTGGGTGGCTCTAGACTAGCCATAACATCACCTTGCAAGGTTACAGACATTCCCTGTTTGCCCGACTCCTTCATTAGCTGTGTAAACTCTGGTAATTTGGTTAATGCTCTGAACTTTGGAGTCATCTGCTGTAAAATAAGGACACTTATAAATGGCCTCTACTAGTGCTAATATATATGAAGCACTAAACACTGGCTCTTCACATAGTAGGCACTCAATTAATGGCCACTATGTTAAAGCACAGAATTTGGCCACCAAGATTGTACAAATAAGAAGCATTAGGAGATCACTTTCTTTTAAGTTTTCATGATCTGGAGCATCAAGTAAATAGTGATTTTACTTTTATATCTTCTCCATTGCACAGAATAACAATCAAATTCCTTATGCATTTATAAATGACTATATTTTGGGCACATCTACACAAAATGATAAGGAATTTATGATTGAACTGGGGTCAGGCATGGTATTCTGCACACACCAGATTCAATATGTATTTGTTAGTCAGTTAGCTGTCACCTTTTTAAAAACATTTGTTTTTCAGATTTTAGCCTTTTAACATTTCTCTTGGGGTTCTCTGTCTTTCTTTTACACTTTAATATCATTTGTGGTCACTTTTTTTTTTTTTCCCATTTAAAAACTTTGATGGTTTTTGGGGCACCTGGGTGGCTCAGTGGGTTAAAGACTCTGCCTTCGGCTCAGGTCATGATCCCAGGGTCCTGGGATCGAGCCCCGCCTTGGGCTCTCTGTTCAGCAGGGAGCCTGCTTCTCCCTCTCTCTCTGCCTACCTCTCTGCCTACTTGTGATCTCTGTCTGTCAAATAAATAAATAAAATCTTAAAAAAAAAAAAAACAACTATGATGGTTTCTGATTCAATTCTATTTCAGGATCATTCCTATTGTTAAGACTCGTATTAAAGATAGTTCAATGTCTTTTCACTCAAATTACACCAAAGAAACAAGTTACAATGACTCTGTATATCAATACATATTAAGTAACCATGTTATATTTGAATAACTGAAGACATACTTAACGAGTTAGTAACTGATATTAACTGATATTAAATTCCATTTGGAATTTGCAAAGACTCAGCAGTCTGACCTGGCCAGTCACCTCAGCTGAGTTGAGCCATTGTGCACATATGTGTATGAATGTAATAACATTGCTGACATTGGCACTTTGGAATTTAAAAATACAGTCAAAATTTTAATCAAAAACTGTCAGTAATAATGGAAAATTTATATGTGTAACAGAGAAGTATTTGAGCTTTTTTCAACACAACTTTAAAATTTTCATGCTCACTTTTCACTTTATTAAGAAGAGCCCTGTATAAAGTTCTGCACACTTACTCTGTTTTTTTGAGTTTTCATTCGGACATCAGAAAATGTTTGATCTCTAACAAACACATAAATTCTCTAGGAAAAAGGATTGTTAAATGTGAAATTTGTGTTAAAGAACCTGCTTTAAAAATGGGCTCTCTGAATATGCAAGATACTGAAGAAGGAGGAGGCAGAAAGATAGGTAGCTGGCAAGTGTAAACAGCTAGTAATCAGCAGCCAAGAATCATTAAATGTCCTTATCAACTTATGAAAATTATTTTCAGGATATCCTTATTTTCTTTACTGTTCTCTTCAAGTGTGAATAATAGGTTCATTACATGTCATTTTACATTTATTTAAATTTTCAGTTCTGCTGTGATCCTTACTATTGGTTGTGAAAGTACATCAAATTTTAAAAAGGTAAAAGAAAGAAAGAAGAAAAAGAAAATTACCTCGACATGTGTTTCTTATGTGATATTTGGTAAAACATCAAGATAGACAGTAAACTTCTGCTTTTCCATACTTTCTTGGCTATTGGAAAAAGAAGCTACAAAATGAGACGTTGGTAGGGTAAATACATAGACACTCTGCTGATCTTATGTAAACAGCAGATGGGAAGACTATATTGAGATGTTAGTGACATGAGTTTATCACAGATGAGACAGTGGTCATATTTCCCGAAAGCAAACCCTGAGAAATGATTTCTCAGAAATCAATTTAAGGATGAATTTCTGGAAGTATAGATTTCTCCAAGAAATCAAACGAAGCTTCAAAGTAGAGGCCTTATGAAAGTCTATTTCAAAGTGAATATTAAGCATTTCCCTCAAATCACCTTGTGAAGTTCTAGGATTATCCTTTATCTTAAGAGGATATCTGAATTGGGAGTGGGGGGCTTACACACAGAGGAGACCCTTTGGAAAAGACTATGTTATCTATAAGCTCCTGAAGGTCTCTATTATGGGGCCTTGCAAGTTTTCATAGAGCTGCCCTAGAATTTCAGAATGCGAGTTCCAAAGTCTAGAGGCCATTTACAGTGGACACAAACAAATGATATTTAAGCACATGCCCGTTTTGACATGTCCGTTTCATCAGTGAGATGTGGTTATCAGGCATTTCCAAGCTAATTTATATGATGAAACTCTAACAGTGCTAGTTATCAAAGCTGAGTGGAACAAATATGCAATCAAACTTTATTTATTTCACTCAAATATATGAATTAGTTCCTACTGTTTTAACAAGTATCCAACTGGCATTCGTTAGAATTAAATGATGATCTCCAAGTGAGAAATATAGTATGTTGGTAATCATTAGCATTTTATTGACCAATTTGGAATCACTGAAGAAAACCAAAATCAAACAAATGGCTGTTTGTATAGTAAGTAAGAATAAGAAAAAAAGAAAAGATCTTCCCCCTCTGGCACTATTAACTCTTCTCAAATGATTAATGAGGAAATAGTAACAGGAAGTCAAAAAAATAACCCACCTATCAGATTTAGCATTAGCCCCCAAAGGGCATCGAGCATAAACTTAATTATTAAAATTCCTAGAGATTTCCAAGTCCTATTTATACTTGGGAAACAGTGTCCTTAAATTAAAAGAATTGAAATCTGCAATATTTATGATCACTAATAAAACTTGTTTTCACTTTGTTTACATAGCTAATGTTGCAAAATTTTGCATACATATTTGAGTTATTGTTTTCCCAAGATGTTCACAATGCTTTATTAATACTTTCTATGATGATGTTTTCCCTGTTTGGTGACACAACAAGGACATACAATGGTGTCTCCAGTACTTTTATATTTTTTTAAAGGCAGGGAATGCAGAAGGTTTTGAGTTTTAAATAAATGAGGAACTATAGTAGAATATTTTATGAAGTTACACTGAGGCAGGTAAAAGAAAAGAGAAGAAAGAAAATAAAGGAAAGGATGGAAAGGGGAGGGTTCAGGAATTCAGAGGGTACTACTTTTACTAGGAACATCACATGTGTCCTTTCGTTTACTCCTTACACTTTCCATGGACAAAAACCAGTGGTTGAATTCTAACAATAAAACAAATGAGGCCCAGATAGTTAAGTAACTAGTTAGACAACTAGCAACTCTAATAGAAGAAGGATTTGAACTCAAGTCTTTCTGAAACCATAGCACATATGTTTTTACCACATCCTGGATGGCCAATATATTTCAAAACTCTAATCAATATTGACCCTGTGTAAACAGGGATAAAGACTGATGGTGAAAGTTGCAGATTTGCAAAACTAAACTGCACAGTCTCACAAGATCTCTTATGGCAAGTTAAGAGGGGTGTGGTTGGGGAAAAACGGGTCCTACAGATGTGCCTTTGGGTCATTTGGACACAGATCAGGCTGAGAATCTGAACCCTCAAATGCCTGAACATACCTTTGTGATAGAGTAGCCCCTCCCACCATCCTACCTCTCCAACTACTTATTCCTGTCTAAGAGAATCAGTCTTCTCTCACATTAAGTAAAACCACAACAAAACAAAACTTTAAATGATGTTACCTGGTGCAGATACTTCCCGAAGAGATGCTGATTCTCTTCAGTATATACTCCCAATATCCCTCATTGGGACACTCCATGCCCCAAATGAGAATGAAGTTCAAGCATAGCACAGACAGATAAACCAGGGCCTCCTCCAGGAGGAAATTGCTACTACACCAGGAGAGGTGTCATCTTGTTGGAAATTTTCTTCACTAAGGCATTCAGGAATACATCACTGGGGGAATCACCAGAATTCATGAGAAGAGGTTGTTCTCTGTAGGCTAGAGAAGACAATGAGCACTGCTGTGATGGAATTAGGGTCCCTGGTGGAAATGATGAGATCCCAGAGTGGTAGAGGTCAGGTGTTGGCATGTAACCTTTAGAGACAGAGTGGGCACAATTACCATAATTAGCCACAGAGGTCTATAGCGGTGGCTAATTATTCCCAGAGCTCTGGGAACAAGGTTGCTCAGTAGCCTCCTAATGTGCTGTTTGACTTAGATAAGCAGAAAAATGCCAGGTCTGCCGAGCAAAAACAAGACTTGAAGTACTGTAGTGGGGTTCATGGCCTCTTATTCAATTCTAAATTTAAATTATGTCACAGACCAGAAGACTTAATCGGCAGGGAGGCCAGCCCCTTTTGAGGAAAGACCCTTGAAAAGGGCCTCAACTCTTTACCATGAGTCTCCTTCCAACTCCTTTCTGGAGGCTTAACCCTTCATAATGTGACTGAAAAAAAGCAAATAACCAGACCATTTGTGATTATTAGATACTGACTCTGAATAGAACCATGGGGTCCACTGGTCCAATCAGTCAGATGTTCTGGACATGGTATCTTCACTGGAGCAAATGACTAGATGCCCTTGGACCCTGGTATGCTATTTACCCTAAAAACACTGTCTTTAACTGCCAGCTAATCAGCACAATCAGAAACCAGGTATCTTCATGTCTCAGGAACAGTAGCACTATTTAACTTTTTTTTTTTTCTTTTTAAGTTGTATGACAAATCTTTTGCTGTCTTAATCGAGTATAGCAGAAACTTCATTGTTTACTTGTGGCATTCCATAGACTACATGCTGATTCACAGCATTATGCTAATTGAAACAGGTAAGAAGGAAGTAACAAGCACCATAGTTGTTTTAGTGAGAAACACAACCCATGAAGCCTCTTGGGGTCCCAGGTGGGGTATGCCGGAGGGATACTCTCCTAAAGTGGAAGACAACTTGCTACATTTTTTATTTCCTACCAAAAGGAAAAAAGGAATGCTTAGTTAACTTCTTTAGAATTTGGAGCAAATACATAAAATATATAAAATATTTGGCCATGTTATTTTAATATATTTTAATATATATTTAAATATATAATATATTATATATATTAAAATATATGTATTTTGATATGTATGTAAAATATTTGGGCATTCTATTTTAATATATTTCCTGGGTAGCATTTACGGGTATAGTTTTGAATGGGGCCTAAAGCAAAAGACACCTACACAGCAGGTCTAGACCACATAGCGCAAGTTCTCCTGACGTATGGACCTTATAACCCAACAGGCACAATGGTCCTGAGAGGGACTGTGGTACATATTCTTTGTGAGGTCTCTGCCACATCCAAACATGAGAATTACAACAGACACTGCTTGGGTTTTAGATTGGATCACTGCTCTGTTCTGCCAGCAGTTATTCTCCTTTGAAAACTAGCTCTTGGTATACACCGAGGTTTGGGTGAGTGAACTCTGGTTGCCTACTCATGGGACACCCAGTAATTTTATGATTCAAGTTGCCCAAAATGGAAAAGCAGACAAGAAGTGATTCTGAGGGGTACAATGCTGAGGGGTTATTTGTGCTGATTATTCTATGCTTGTTCCTCCAGTTCAGCTCTTTACTTTTTTCCACCCTGTCGTGCGCTCTGCAAAGCCAAAAGTGTATCCTCAGTTCCATTGCCTTGAAGTTTCTAAGCCTTGTGTTTGGCCAGTGATAGCTCATAAAATGGAGGACAATAGGAAGTTGATTATTATTTCATCCCGTGGGCCTCCTGTCTGCTGAGCTGAGGTTCGGCAATGGTTATGTTAACTCTCTACGAACACACCTCCTTTTCTATGGCCACACCTCAAACACCTGGTAACTGTCTGAGGTTAATGTTGGTTCCCCTCCAGCCCTTGCAAGTCTTCGGGACCCTCAACCTCTTTTGTTGCTCTTAACCTATTTCATGCCTCCATAAATAGTTCCTTTATTTGACTCCCAGCCAATTATTCCTTTGAGAATTCAATCTCCGCCACCCCCCCCCCGAATAAATGACTGAACAAAAAGAGGATCCTGGGAAAATATCAGGTCATTTTTGTATTTTGTATTTATGGACTTTTTAGTAAAAGATAACTAAAATTTATCTCTTTTAGCGACATTGTTATTTTGGGGTTTTCTATTATAGGCAGCCACACATAATCGTCAATGAAATAGCTCCTCACTTTGGTAACTCCTTCTCCCACTTATCTGAAAAGTGCTGTTTTTTTGGTCTGATCCCAGCATCTACTGCATCCCATAGATGTCTTTCCTTCCTCTGAGTGTCAACAGACTTGGTGCCTTTAGTGCTTATTTTGGGCTGAGAATATCTCAATGTTTCTTTATCTGCCATTCCCGTATCATCTGCTGTCCCTTAACCAAAATGTAGAAAACATGCCCTGAACTCAGTAGGTAATCAAAGTATGTTGTGGATAAGAATGGTACTTTTCCCTTTTATTTCAGAGGAGTCAAATTTCACAGCCTTCTAAGTGCAGAAGACTGATAGTTTAAGTATTTTCTTCCTGGATTCTTGCCATAAGTCTGTCTTATGACAGCTGTTTTTTTTTTGTTTTTTGTTTTTTGTTTTTTTTTTTCCTGACTGCCGGAAAAGCAATGTGGAAGAATATCATTGGGGTCACTGAGGGATGCTTTAGTGAAGAGAGGAGAAAGGCTGTAACAGAGAGTCAGGCTCTGTTTCATCTGCTCCCTGGTCATGTGCCAGGAAGCCTTTGGAGTCAATGGCTCTCCAAGACCTTCTGCTGGGTCTGGTCCTGTCAATATCTGCTCATTTAACTCCTGTGAAAACTCCTCTTTCTTACCCACACCTATCCCTCCAAAAGCTGTAGATAAGACTGCCAGCCTCTCACAAAAGGGAGACTTCATCTGCCTGTGTCCAAATGGTACATATCTCATGAGATTAGAGGCACTGGAAGGGCAAAGATTTTTTTTCTGCATTGAGTATTTTTGTATCCTAAGCTGCTAACACATGTCTGACTCATAGTAGAAAGTCAAAGAAATAATTTCAAACAAAATAGTAAACACATCTTCAAGATCTCACTCAAAATCCAGCATAGACTCCTCTGTAAAAACTTCCTTCCTGCTATTTTTTATCACCTTCAAAATGCTATGCCGTGATAGTTAGATTCTACTCCCTCTGTAATTCCATTGTAGCTCCTATATGTTACTCTTCCAGCGTTAGTCATGGTACCTCACAATTTCATACGTCTTTCCCACTAGCCAGTGTCATTATCAAGCACAGTGGCTCTATAAGTGAGTGTTTAAACCCTTGGGCTCTAAATTCCAACTCTGCTACTTCATACCTATGTCATCTTAAGTGACTTAACTGCTAACATTCAGTTTCCTTATTTGTAAAATGGATATAATTCATTCATTATGTATTTAGCATTGATGTTTTTCTTATATGCCAGGTGCCAATATAGGTATTGGTGATAAAGAGGAAAGAAAAATATAAAGGAAAGTAAAAAGGAGGAAAAGCAAATGGACAATGTTTTTGCCTTTATAGACAGTGCATTCTAGCTACAGCTGTATCCATATCTACCCATGCCCATATCTTCAAAATTTCATACATTTACAAGCAATTAAAAAAAATAGAGCAATGTAAGGGAATAGAACTTGATAAAGCTGGCAGAAAGTCCTAATGCTTGCTAGAGAAGCTGATTTGTGAATTAAAGAAGACCCTCAAATCCTTAGGGCTGTGCATGCATGTTCTGTTTCTTCCCCTTGATGCGTGGATAGGATTGCACTTTTTACCATCTCTTGAGTTAGGCATGACCTTGTGACTTGCTTCGGCTCCTGAAAGGTGGACAGAAGGGATTCCCATGCAGAAGTTTTAAGAAGAGCCAATTAAGATTTAATATATCTTCTTTCTCCTGCTAGAATTATTATGAAAATATTTATTGAGAAGAGGTTTTCTTTAGTTTAGGTCTTCTCGATGACCTGCACTGGACATCAACCTATGATTCTGGAATGGGTTTTCTGTAGCAAAACCTATCCTGTCCTTACTGATACATGCCTGATCACAATATATGGCACCTAGGAAGTACTTGGTAAGTTCTGATTATTATTAATTTTATTTTGGTAACATTTGTGTTGTCAATGTTGAAACATACTAGGGAGTCAATATCTTTCCCTTAATAAGCATGAGGTTAAGGCATTAAAGTCCAAGTCTTCTGATCCTACTTTCACAAATAGAAAAAATAAAGTCCAAGTAATTCAAATTACATTTCAGAAGGGGCAGAGTGGCAGCACTTAGATCCAAAGAGGTCCCCCTGGGGGAAAATTAAACTTTATGTTTCTAATGCTATTTTTCTATTGATTAGTAATATAAAACTAGATACACACACTTTTGAAGTTATTTTATTCCATGACATAATAAATCTAATTACAAATTCAGAAAACCTTTAAAAATCAAGTATATAAATAAAAAATGTTAACTCTAGTAAAAGACTATTAGGAATAGTAATTTACTTTGTCTCAAAATGTCAATATAAACTAACAATGGATATTTATTTTGAGCCACAAAAATTAAATTTTAAAAGAAATAACTAAGTAGCTTAACTGGACAGAAATGTCAGTTTGAACTGAAATATAGCTCAGTTTCTTTTAAACCTTTGCAAGGGAGTCACAGAAAAAAACAAAACAACAGCATAACTTTCACTGGTGGCAGAAATTGCGAACAACACCAGAGTAAATCTGCTGGTTGTGAAACATGTAAGGACAGATCTGAAGAAAGGGAGAGAAATGCAAAACACATCAGATGCAATTTTTCAGTGGATAAAATTAAATCAAAGGAAAAAGCAAGTTTACTGGAACATAAATATAAATGATAAAATGAGAACTACGTTTTCTAAAATAAGAATGTGTCCCTTAAGTATTTCAGTAGTATCTATAAAATCAACTCCAGGATTTAAAATTCTATAAACAAAATTTTAAATATTCTATTTCTGATGTAGACTAAAAGCTAATGACTTGATTATATTGTTTCTTTTTAGAGCTCACAACCCACCACAACAATCGCTGCAGCAAAAGAATTAAATTGAATTTGTATTATATCTTAATAACAAATATGGTACAATCACCATAGTAGCTTTAATAGACTTCACATGAGATAATGTGCTTCAATAAGTTAGATTTGAGGGGTGTCTGGGTGGCTCAGTGGGTTAAAGCCTCTGCCTTCGGCTCAGGTCATGATCCCAGAGTCCTGGGATCAAGCCCCGCATCAGGCTCTCTGCTCAGTGGGGAGCCTGCTTCCTCCTCTCTCTCTTCCTGCCTCTCTGCCTACTTGTGATCTCTGTCTGTCAAATGAATAAATAAAATCTTAAAAAAAAAAAAGTTAGATTTGAAAATATGCAGGTAATGCTTTTTCTAAGTCATTGAGATAACCAGTACAACTTTCTTCACTCTGGGAATAGAAGAAGAAAAAATTACTCAATAGACTAGGACTTAGGTTACATTACAAAAATTACAGTTTTAATTTTCCTGTTGTTTGACAAGACATATTAACCTAAATAGAAGAGATTTGTAAGATGTGTTCAGGTTAGAATGAAAAATTTCCTTTCACTTTATTTTAGCTTTTTTTTTTCTTTTTATTCCAAGCTCACAGAGCTGATTATGTGACTATCAAAAGAAACCTTAACCTATCAACCTGGTTTCCAGCAAGCAGTTTCTAGGAACTGTACAGTTCAATTTGTGTAGGTATAACAAACAAACAAACAGACCTATACACAAATCACCACAATAATAAAAATGATGTAGTTGTTAAGTTTATATCAATAAAAACTTATTTTAATTGATCTGTCTATCCATTTCAGTTGATAAATAGCTTTGAGATTTGGAAAATTGAATATAAACATCTTTCCAGATAATAAACCATAAAGAAAAACAATTATATATATATATATATTCTATATTAAGTCATAAATATACTGCCCATGACTGAATATGTATAGAGAGACACAGTCTACATGTACATATATCTACATATCTATATCTGTATTTGTGTGTACACACACATATATACACATACACAGAGACATATGTTTGTAACTTAAATTTTGTGATTGTGTACCATACTGGAAACAATATGAACAGAATTTGAACTAATTTAAGCAGAAAAAAAATCATGTTTTCTTTTGTTCTAACTTGAAAATATAAATCCTGTCCTTTTCTTGAGTTCAATGAGTTTGCCTTAAATGGCTTGACACCACTGTGTTAGCAGGGATAGTCAGAACCCCCGGAATTTCTAAAATGTATTAAAATAAAAGACTCTTTCACTAACAAATTCCACAAGAATTATCAATTCTTCACCACTGAAGTTGAGTCATTAGGCAGATGGATGGGTTTTTACTCCTCCTATCATTTTTAATTGTCATGGAATTCCATTTATCCTCCCTAAACCAGTACAATGTATGCTGTTCTTGCTTCAGTTGAAAAGGATGCACCCTAGAAGAGATAAATTATTCCATTATCACCAAAACATTTATTAAGTGTCCATATTTTTAGGAGGCAGGGCTGAATGTTATAGACAGGAATTAATTACATTCAATTCCTGCCTCATTGGAGGTGAGAGTGTGAGATGTCCAGGCAGCAATGATGCAGACGTCCGAAGACCATACATCAAACACCGGGAAAGAGATGAGTTGAGTAAGTTGCTATCACGAACATTTGCACCCTTGAGCAAAGTATATCAGCGAACTGGGTGAAAAAGGAGACCCTCTGGAGATGCATGTCACAGTGATTCACAACCACTCCACCAATCATGTAGGAAAGACCTCTGCCAAAAGTAATCCCAGGATTTAACTGAGCGCCGTTCAAATGAGAATGTGATAAGAAGGAGTAGGTGCAGTGGGATTTTTCCCTAAATCTTCCATATCTCATTCCAGAAATTACCAAAGGGAAGGGATTGCCAACTGTATCTGCTGTACATATTTTTAAAATGCCTTTGTGCTGGGAGGAAGAGGGGTCAAAGAGGAAATGAGCTGGTTATCGGCAAACGTCATGGACAACTACACTAGAGCAGCAGATACCTTTCATATTGGTTGAGTTTTAAGTGCATTCTTAGAGAATTATACCCACTTTATACATCACACACCCCTAATACACCAACATACTACTACCTCTTCTTCACTCCCTGGCTCTAATTCTAATTCTACCACATTTCTCTCAATTCACCTCTCCTTCAACTTTTGCAAAACAATCAAATTAACATAGATTGTTCATCTGTTCTTTCTGAATAATGGTAATAACTGCCTAACAATTTTTTTGATTTGTAGTCTACCTACCGATTCTTTCCATAATAGGTTCACATGGCCTATTAATTTGAGGATTTTTTTTTCAAAAATATACATCATATTATACAACTTTTCACTTTAAAAATTCAAGAATGTTCCATCAATTGGATAATGAACTTGACTCATCAAAATAATACACAAATAACTATATATATTTGATATATCATTTTTTTTCCTCAGGAACCTCTCGATCACTGCCTTCCTGTTCCCCCATCTCAGCCACAAGTTTGATGAACTCATTGTGAGTTTTCACGCTTATCTGTATGTATATATACTGTTTCCTCTGCTTGAAATATTGTCTTCTTTCTTCTCCACTTGAATAGCCCTTTCTTTACCACCCATATCAAGTCTAAATGTTGTCTCTCCTATATGGTTTTCTGATGTGTTCAAAAGTACTTCCTACTGTTTCACCCATGACATTTTATGGGTCTGATTCTTCCAGTGTATAAGACCTCTGAAAAGGCAGACACAGGATCTTGCTCATATATCCTCACTTACCAACACTATCAGTGACTCAATGTCATCTCATTACATATTGATTTTTATTTTTATAGTGATTTCAGGCGCATTGTTTCATTTTATGCTTTCAAAGATTTTTCAAAGTATTACACCACGGATGTTGTTTCCATATAACAGATGAGGAAATTGAGCATTAAAGCCAACAAATAAATGAGAGTTTTAGTTTTGTTTAAAATATTTGCTTTGTTTTGTTTAACGTATAGCCCATATATCTTTCCAGTATATCATAGCATTTATTATATAAACACTACATTCAATCACATGTGAGTGTGTGTGAGTTTCCCTCTGCTAGGGGGTAAAAAGAAATATTATCCCTTTATATGTACATGACTTTCTTTGAACATTCATTAAGGATCAGGATATTATAAACAATAAAATATCTCTTATCTTTTATTTCTTTCATTTTGACTCTAACCTCATCATGGCATAAACTATGGCTTGACAAATGATCCAACCAAGGTATTATAAAACATTTTTGGTAGGTGCTTTAGGATAATGGTTTATGAAATAATAGTTGAGGTCAACTACTATGAACAGAGCATTCCAAAAGTCTTAGCACAAAAGTTCTAATAGATCACATCCTTTGTGCACTTTAGGGGAGGTAACCATAAATTTATTTTGATAATGTTTACATAAGTTGTTATGTTTTATATTTCTTGTATGCAAAACAATGAGTATTAATATAAGTGAAAAGCTGTGATAAATAGGGGCAAATGCAAAAGGAACTAGTTTATGTTGTTCCTACATTCCTATGTTGAAAATAAACCAGATTTAGTTTTCATCATACATGAGAGGAAGGGGGTGGGGAATAATATTAGCCAATATAGCCAACTGATTTTTCTTTCCATCAAATAGCAAGATTTAAGTATGTAGATAGGGAAATAATGAGAGGAAGAATATTCAGGCGTTTTTAGAACTCTAAAAGGTAAAACAAATGATTAGATGATGGTTTTTGTGGTTTATGATACTGTTGTTTTTCTATAAACAACAAAACAACGCAAGCAGCTTTCAGTGGGGCACATGGCTTCAATTGGTTCTATAGCAGTTGTGATGGTTCATTCACATTGGGTCACCTGATTGATCCCTATTTGTGTGCACAGCCGGGCATTTATAAGCAGATGCTGGGGATCTGTTAAGTGACTTTCTTCTAATGAACTGTATGTGCAAAAAGAGCTCTCTTTATCAGAATATTTACAGCAAAATTTGGTAAATCATGTAAGATTCAGGAGAGAAGACATAAATCAAAACTAAAATCTTGATTTCAATGCTTGAACTCTTGCTGTGTGCTTTGTCACTCTTGGGCTTTACTCAAATGGTTAATGACACCCAAATTATTTGAAATGCATGTCTCTGAAATTTAAGTGGGATGCAACCACATTTGAGTACAGAGCTATTAAAATGATGAAATCATTATATCGTATCCAAGGATAAGAGACATTGTAAATATTTAGTCTTTCATGGTCACAAACCACTTAAATGGATGAATACAGTCTAGTCATTGGTTTATAGTTCTAATAACCTCCAGGAAATGTCAAATTCACATGTTGTCCCAGAACACAAGATTTAGCTTTTGGATTTTTAATTTAACTAAAAGATGTGTAAAAGCACACAGTCATCCAGCTCTCTATTGGCTCCACATCTGTGTAGGATTATATGCAAACAATATTTGAGCTAGCACTGGCAGTCACATAGCTTTGCTGGCTTGAATGTAATTAATTGTAGTTTTTTTAAAGATAGACACAAAAAGAATGGAGGAGGACAATTTGGAGAAGCACTGTTTTCAGCAATAATCTTATGTATGAGGTAAGGCTCCAAGTTGCCAAAATGGAATCTGGAAATAGAGATCCATCAGCCTTATGTCTAAAGTAAATCATAATTGTTCTGAAAATGATTAACGCTGGGTGACAGCCAAGGTTCCTTTGATAAAATAGTACTTAGTTTTCTTCCATAACTGAGCAGACAGGAAATGGCTCACCTTTTGGTAATGAATTAACTCTCTCATAGAGGGCTATAGTAATTCCAAAATATAAGCCCCCAAAATGTCCAGGATGCCAGGAAATTAAACAGAGTTTCCAAGAGTAGCAAACAGTTGCTCTTTTTCTATCATTGTCTTACATTCCTTACTTCTATTTTTATCTGCAGATATTGGTGGACAATGTAACAATTGCTCAAGGAACTTCTTAGAAATTCTCTCTGTGGATCCGGCTGCATCAAAGTAGAAATTAGTAAACAATGGCTTGACAATACTCCTTGGTGACTTTTATAGCTTGCAAAAGTTACACAAAATATTTTTCAATACTTTGTAATAAGGAGAGACACAGAGCAAATTCCCACTTCCCATAATTTGTCAATGTAGTCATAAAATTGTAATAAGATCTTGAAATTTCCTGATCCCTGGAATGAAAAAAAAAAAAAAAGACAAAACGAACAAAACCCAAAAAAACAAAAACAACCTCCTTGCCCAGCAAACTATTAAGTTGGGTCTCTGTCATCATGTGGGATATTCAAATGCCTCTTTTAGAGACTCATCTCCCCATTCCACAACATAATCCCTATATACAACATTGCCAAGTCCAGGGTCTTCCTTCCCATGGGGATAACTTAAATCCATCTAGAAAATGATTTGATCTGCAGAATGCAAATCATTTTAAACTGGAATGAAGAATAAAGCTTTGGAGACAGCACAGAATGTGGTTATAGTAGTCCACGTTAAAAATGACCAGAGCATCAACATGGGATTTGGCTGCTAGACTAGTGTGGTTATTAATGGACAAATGTTCTTTCCTCAACAGGGGAACTGCTTCTACTCCTTGTGGTTATGGGAATAGGAAATGGAAGGAGACAACACTTTACTGGCAGACACATTACTGACCCTGCAGAGGCAGCAAGAATAATGAGCAGAGAAGGGTTTAGAGAAGACTGTCCTGCCAAGCAGAATAATTGCTGCAGGAAGTACAGGATACATTGGACATGATGTTGACTGAGTTGGATCATCTTCTATCAGTGTAGGATGGATCAACCAAATGGGTTGGTGAATCAAATTATCCTAGAACGTTGAAATCACTGGGTAGGAAGCAAGGGCATCCTAATTCCTGTCCATTTGTGAGTCACGGATATTGAAAGGAACCAACTTTTTACTTCACTTACAGACATGTATGGACAGTTACTTGCTACCCATATGTCTGGAATGGTCCTGAGTTTAGACATTCATTCTAAAATCAGAATATGTTCTGATTTCTTGTTAAATGAATATGGCAATCAAATAATGTAGAAATGCAGTTTTAGACTAGCACAAATCTCCAAGTTAATGCTTAAAACAAACAACGAAAAGGGTCAGGATTTTTTTAAATTATAGATTTTAGCAGATATGTTTGGTTAGAAATGAACAAATAATAAATGTTTCTTTATTTGATATTTTGCTTATTTCATGTCTCTAAGTGGTTTACTTATGACAGAATCAAATCCTTATGAAAAACATATTTGGAACTAGAGTCAATATACTCTAATGTATAAAACAGACGAAGGAGAAATAAATAATGAAAGAACATAAATAAATAAAATTAAGTGAGAAAACAAGCCACGTTACTCTAGGCTAAATAATATCTAAACAGACCCCTCCTTAAAAGCAGATATTCCGTTTAGTGTTTTTTTTTCTCTTTTCGCTAACACTTTGACTTAGGGAGCTCAGAGAATATCTTCTCCTGGGAACAAAAGCACAATTAAAGGAGTCAAGCAGAGGGACAAACCAGTACTTACCTCTGCTACTTAGAACTTGAGGCATAAGTGGATAATTGCTGAAGCAAGATGGCTTTTGCAGGACTCTATTTTTGAGATGTTTAAAATTCTTCCACTAACAATGTATTTTTCCACTTGCGATTTATTATTGAATTTTAGAGCAGGAATTTATCGAGTCTTTGTGGGCCTCTAAAAAACAATTTGTTTAAATGAAATTGCCCCTGGAGAGGGTCAGAACATTATGAGCAGACACTCAGGCCGTTTTCACTGTAATCATGTTAGAAAACCTGGCTTGCTGGGAAGGGAAAATAAGATGACCCTCTAAGGAGCTATGGGAAAAGGAAAATGGGTGCCTCTCCTGGAAAGAAATGGAAGTGAAAAGGTATTAAAATGGGCTTTCTCTGGATCTCTGCTTTTTCTGCAGTTTGCCCCACTCTGCATACAAAGGGGTCCAGCTCTGGCTGCTCTTCCTGATGATATGCTTGGCAGTCAGCTGAAAGTCTGCACAGAGAATGCCACAGTCCACAGTCATGGCAGGATTGTTTCTGTATTGAAAAAGCAGAGACCAACTTCTTGGCACTCCATCAGAAGAGATGTGATTTCCTAACGAAAGTGGAATGCTCAATCAGAAGAGTTGGAACTTTCCCCTCCGCCACGAAACCTGGTGAATGGTTTGAGTTTTTCCAAAATTATTTCAAATTTAGCTGCTAGGAGGCTGGGCCGACAGTTCCAATTTTTCTTTCAATTTTGCATTTTGTTGGATGCTTCCCTCAAGTCTTCCAGGATAGTTCAGTCATTAGTCAGAGCTGGAAGGTTTATTATTTATTTTGACAGTCACCAGCCTATTTTGTCAAATAGTACACATTACGGCTCCATTTGACAGGTGTTACTCTGAAAATCCTTCCGTTTCTTTTTCCTCCTTTGAGTGAGGCTTCTATATCTGCTGTCTTGTTTGCCTTCCCAAAGGAAGCACAGTACATTTTCTGGTTGATAAAAGCTTTGCTTTGTTGCTACTTTTCAGTGACAGATTAGGCAGCCATTGGTCAAAAACTTTTTTCTTGATTTAATCTAAATTTTGGTGATGTGCTTAAGCTGGAATCCAATGGGAGATAAAATAGAAAAATAAAAGAAAGGGTCGCTGGCCCAGTGTAACTAGAGGCAAGAAAGCACTCCCGTTTCACCTACAGGATGCATATTGTGAGGTTAGCCAAGTCAAAATGAGTTTTAAGTTTACTGGTGTGAGATTAGGTTAAAGGAAAAAAAAGAGCTGCCTCATGTTTTTGATTCTCTCACACAAGAAAATATATGTGGCTGGGATTACATAGAAGAGAACACTAGGCCAGATGAGAAAGTTAGGTAGCTCCTTCTGGAGAAGGTGGCTTCTGATTTATATTTATTTGTTTATTTATTTATTAAAAGATTTTACTTATGTATTTATTTTTGTTAACATATAATGTATTACTTGCCCCAGGGGTACAGGTCTGTGAATCATTAGTCTTATACAATTCACAGCGCTCACCATAGCACATACCTCCCCAGTGTCCATAACCCAGCCACCAATGGTGATACAGACAAAAGAAAAGACAGTGGGAAGGGCCCTCTATAATGATACAAATATAAGTGGGATGGTGAATTTGATTTTGGATGTGTTGCTTAGAACATATTATCAAACATTTGGGAATTAAGTTTTCTCTGATATTTATGGTCAATCATTGTTATCCATTTCCTTCTCTAACTTCCTTATCTACTCGAATGCTGCCTCTTTAGAAAGCCTCTGACTACCCAATGAAGATGTTTCTCTATCACTTCCTTGAGAGCTCTCTATCCCGTTAAGTCCTGTTTGTTTCTTGTTTCTTTTTTTTTTTTTTTAAGATTTTCTTTTTTAATTTATTTGAGACAGACAGAGGAGGGAGGGGGAACACAAACAGAAGCAGGGGCAGAGGGAGAAGCAGTCTCCCCACTGAGCAGAGAGCCTGACGCAGGGCTCAATCCCAGGATCCTGGGATTAGGACCTGAGCTGAAGGCAGATGCTTAGCCGGCTGAGCCACCCAGGTGCCCCTCCTGTTTTATGTTTCTTAATAGAATGTTTTATTATACCACAGGAAGAAAAAGCAAGTATTTGTTTAATTACCTATTGTTAGTCTCCTTCTGTTTCAGCAGTACCGTGCAGTGTAACATACTCCCTTAACACTAAGTGGATAAAATGCAACATGTTTATTAATTACAATTCTGTGGTTCAGGAATTTAAGCAGGACCCATCAGAGATGATTAATCTCTGCTCTGTTGTGTCAGCAGGGTTTACTTATTCAGATGGTAGCTGAGTTGGAGGATCAAGAATGGCCTCATTCACTTGTCAGGGACCATACTGCTGGGCTATTGGCTGGGGATTCTCTCTTCACATAGCTCCTTTCTCCAGATGGACAGCCTGGGCTTCTTTACCAGGAGCCTCAGGATAGCAAAAGAATGCCATATCTCATAAAGCTTACACCCTGAACTAGGACAGCATCACTCTACCACATTCTATTGGTCAAATCAAGTCCAAAACCAACCCAGTTTCAAGAGGAGAAGAAATAATTTCCATTTTTTAACATGAAGAGTTGCATGCATAACATATGGTTGCTCATTTATTACTATTTCTTTCATTATGTCATTGAAACACTGTTGAATAGCATACCCACATATCCAATACTGATTTCTTTCCTTAACTAGAATCTTTTATCTCTATGTGCTCATGGGTATTTCTTCTTATATGACCTAGTATCACTTCAGAAACAATATATTACAAATAAACTCATCTTTCCTCCCATGCCATTTTTTTTTCTCCTCATAATTCTTCTATTCCATAAATGCTATTATCTCAGGCTTTTATTATCACCAAGGATTTAAAACATGGAGTCACCTCTCTCTCTTCTTTTTGCAATCAGATGCAAGCAAAAGCACAGTTGAAAATTGTTTTACACAAATTGCTGTACATTACTTTGGTAGTGTGGAATTGAGTGAGTGACTTAACCTTTCTGATCCTATTTATTTATCATTTCAAATTGATATGATACTTTCATCTCAGGGTGATTGTGGAGATTAGTTTTGGGAAAAAAAAAAAAACTTTCTAGAGGACCTGAACAGGTGAAGTGCTCAATAAATGCAAATGTATAACTTCAAGAAATCTTTCTATGGTACTCATGTACACGGTATTGATTGGCAACATTTTACATACATACTATATCTTCACAATGACGGAGTAAACTACCTGAAAGCAGTGACTTCCCAAATCCTTGGCATGGGGCCATACACATTTAGAATTAGGAACATGATAAAGCCTGTTGATTAACACATTAATATTACTTTAAAAATATAAGCACTATTTTGAGGGGAAGGAGTAAATGTGAACTCACTGGATTTACTGACATTAAGGTAATGTATATTAGTTTGTTGTTGTTTTGCATTCTACATTATGCTGTCTTCTCTATAAAGCTAACTTGAAAGAAATGTGTATAAGAAAATAAGAGGGCTGATGCAAAAAGACCACTGCTTTTGACAGTCAGAGGGTTTTCAAAACCTAATGCCAGATGTTGGGTCAATCTTGGGAATCATAATTCCTTTTAGTTTTACATTAAGAACCTTATATATCCTTTTAAGACATCCAGTAATATTGCAGCAGTTACATTTTGAGGAAAAAAGCATTTTAGAGACCAAATGCTTCCCCCTACCTCTGAAATATGATTATTTCAGTTACTAGTAACAACAATTAATCACTAACTGATTCATCAGCCTGCAGCTGGGATTAGAGAGCTGACTTCCTTTCTTTATTCCTATTTTATGTTCTACTGTGCTCAGCAGGGATTGAGTAATAGCAAGCTAGTAACCTTTCCCTACCCTCAATACCTTATTCTAATACCAGCAAAGAAGAAAATGTTGAATATTTTCCCAAGTACAACTTTCTTCCACACATTTCTGAAGGGAACTTTAGCATTACAAGTGTTGATCCATTTTGCTGTAAGAATAAGACATTATAGAAGGATATTTCCTTAAGGTTTGACCAACCATTCTTTGCTATGTTTCATTAAACAACTCATGCTAGAGGAATTGTATATGTAACTCATTCCAAATAGGTAATGCTTTTCTATTTCTTGGAATTTATCTGAGTCATATGATTGAGATTTATAATATATTAATATACCCATCTACCCAGCAATAGATCTTCAAACATTTTAGGGTTCTGACTATGAATATGTTGCATTTCTTAGAACTCAATAAGAAGATACCATAATCTATTTCAGTTGTTATGAGGAGGTGCCAGAAGCTTGACCTAGGAGAAGCATACTCATCCTTTACTTCAGAGGAGTAGGTTCTCCTATAGCAAGGATTCTCAGTTAAAAATCCATAAACTTCTGGGCCACAGGGGTGGCACAGTTGGTTGGGTGTCTGACTCTTGATCTCAGCTCCAATCTTGATCTCAGGATTGTGAGCTCAAGCCCTGTGTTGAGTTCCATACTAGGTGTGGGACTTCTTTTAAAAAAAGGAAAAAAAAATCAAGAATTCAAACTATCTGCAAACATCCAAGCACAATTTATGTCATTGGGCATTTTTTATATTTTTTATCAGTTTCTCCAAAATATTAAAACCAATCCCCTGAGTTCCTCTCAGGACATACCGAATAACCTTATATATAAAACCACATTAATTTAGTCACTTAATTATTTTAAAGTCTAGTATCCTATGAAAATGTTAGTTATAAGTTCTATAGACTAAAGTCTACTCTCCTTAATATAACTGAAATCATAATTAGTATGCATTAGTAATAGAGATGTCAAGAACTCAGTAAGATCTGAGACTTTACCCTACTAATGTGTCAAGTCAGCTTGCTATAGTTTTGTGGGTGCTGGGGGAATACATGAGACTCCTGAATCAGAAACAAAAAGTTTACTACTTATAGCAATAGTAGTCATCAGAGTATCAGCGTTTTATGCTGGTGTCCCACAAGTGGGGCAAGTGCCTGCTCACACATCATGATTTGAATTATAAGAGTAGAATTCCAACTGTAGGAAAAATGAATCTTTTATAATGGACAGTAAACCTGACTAATCTTTGCCCCAAAGAGACAATATCTGAATAGTAAGATCCATGCAGAATTGTCTTCTAACTATATTCATTCCTTGATGCAACACTGTTTTGACTTCTGGAAAAATTTCCTATGAGTACAATACTCTGTCAGGCACATTGATCAATATGACTCATAGAGATTAGGACTAAATCTGTTAAATTTGTCTCCTACTACATTTAATTAAGGTTACTATCAACAGGACTCTGAGCATCAGGATGAGGCAATATTCAGTAATAACACCAAGTGTCCTAGACCCAATCAGCTAGGTAAATTTCAACCATCTGGATCCACCTTAGAAATCCAAGTGTATTTCTCCTTAAGTTTCCACACTGACCTTTCCACTTGGCTCAAGACATTAATCCAGAAACAACTGGATATATTAGAGATCACACAGATTCTACCTTGCCCTGCAAGTAGAAAATCTATAGCCAATATCATCTATAGCAACCCTGGCCACTGAGTTAAGGCTAACCTGAATGCATTCTAGGACTGAGGTGGTATCTTTGATCACCTCAACTAATATCAAAGACAATATCACCTTTTCTTCATGAATTTGTGTCATCTTTTGCACAGAGGCCACACCAATCTTCTCTGTATTATTCCAATTTTAGTGTATGTGCTGACGAAGCAAGCGCTTGTATCTCTTTTTCTAATAGAATTTTCTAATTCTTATTTTCCCCATAATGACTCATATTGTAGGGAAAACTGACTATGAAGTTGGTGTTAAGTAGCAAATCAGCTACCCCTCTGGGAACATTCCCCAAACAACTAAGTGTAGTTCATTTTGGAGACACAGAATAGTGATTCAAGGGCTACATTATCTACTGGGAGTGTTTCCTTAAAATCTTGGAGATCTCTTAGGATTGCTCCTAAGAGGATAATCATCATCTCAGGGGTGGAGAGAAATGAGCTAATACTTGGCTTCCACCCAAGACCTATAATCCCAAGAGTATACTTAGCATCCCCCAAAAAAGAACTATTTGCAATTATAGAAGCTCCTGGAGTGGAATCTATGTCACCTGGAAGCACAAGTTGATATTTTTCCTTTGTTGTCTCCTAACCATCTGGTAGGTCATAGGTTTCAGTTCAGTTGAATAATTGAGTCTACTCATTGTTTTTGAAGGTAGTATTTAAGGACAGTAGTCCAGTCTGTCTGGTCCACGCCATCAACAAGGTAACCTTCATCCAATCCAGGAAATCACTATGCTACAGCAGTGGGAATGTGGATGAAGCAAATAACTAAAGGTGTTTACAGAAATTGTACTGGGGAAAAACAGAAATTGCACTGGGAAGTGTAGGGATGGGGGTTATGTATGACCTTACCTTTTGATAAGCTTTTTGGTAATTTTCAGTTGAATGGCAATCAAATGGTGGCCAGATCTGCCTTATGGCAGCTTGATAGTTTAGGTGCTTAATAGTTTGGAAAAGACACATAAGAGGATTTTTCTTGAGGAATGCTCCAGGTGTGGTCTAAAGGAAAAAAGAAACATTAATGTCTTTTTCCCATCTATGTCTCCCAGGATCTAACATGATCCTTTCCCAGGCTCCAGCTTGTTGCTCTTCCTTCAGTGCCATAAAATACTCGTGTCTCATTACAGTAGCTTTAACTTTACCTTTTCTTAATCACCCCTGACTCACACTCCCAGTTTTAATACAGGTACAAAAGTTACAAAAGCAATTTAATTAAACTTATAAAGCTCTGTTATTTTCCTCACTTTGGCCAGTTTGGGCTACTGTAGGGGAACTTAGCAAGCAGTGTACTCGACCAGATGGTCACTATCTTTATGATATAACCATGCCACTCTTCTAAAAAAAATCCAAGTGGTTAAATAAGAATTAAACAGAGATTGTACAAACCAAGCCATCCTGGAGTTGATATTGGGGAAAAATAACAGGTACCATGCTCAGTTAAGATCAACGCAGAATCCCAAAATTTCAAAGTAGATATCTATATCTATATCTATATCTATATCTATATCTACCTATGTCTAGATCCATGTCTATATCTATATAAAATCATTTTATCCTTTTTGCAATAAGTGACTGAAAAGAGATGACCTTTTTCTGGAGAAAGCTTTATTTAGTGGTCAAACTGATTTACTACAGTGTGTAGAAGAGGAAGAGTTGAGGGAATTATAGCCAGAAACCTTTCTGGGTCAATTTTTGAGGTGATTCCAATGTTGTACAATACGAAATGTTTGTAGTCATTATAGGAAGTCCATTGAGTCACTTGATTATTAGCTCATTGTCATGTGACTTTCAGATAAAATATGCACTAGTGTTAGGCTGTACATGCTCCACAAAGCTGAACACATGGCATAGACTCGTTTAAAGAGCCGCAGAGGTGTGTTCGACTATGTTGATCAGACAAGGAACAGCAACACTGGAATCTGAAAAATGTCGAGAGCTGTAAGCACTGCTGATCCTCCTGAGAGGGGTCCATAGTTTGGCTTAGTCACTATGCCGTGAGCAGGTGAGTGCAACCCTCAATGTGATGTGGTTTCTCATACCACAGGACAAACATCCATTTATGGTAAGATTCACATGTCTGGTGAGCAGTGGTAGAATGTGTGTTATAAACCTATTGTCTTTTACTTTGTGCTTAATCTATGGTGATGGATGTGTTGCCATATCTGGTGGGCGGTAAGTCTAGACAGGAATAGTGGCAGTCTAGACAGTAGAGCAGACAGATTCGACTTCGTTTCATCAAAGAACAGGCCCTCACTCTTCACTGTAAGCATCTCCATGACTGGCCCAGATGGCTCAATAGGCAGTATGATTTGTTTCCCCAGTTGGTAGTCTAAAGAGAGGTGTCTCTAATCTGCCAGGCTCTAGTTTACCAGGTGGCAGAATAAATAGACTAGACTACTACTGGCAACAGCTCAAGAGGCAGTAAACAAAAAATGAGTTTCATCAAGGAGAGTATTGGTTTACTGAATTGAACAATTATGTCCATGTTGTGTTCTGCATGGCTGGTGTGGTTGCACAGCTGCAGCAGTCCAGTGGACACAGTTAAGTGTCAGTTTAGAGGAAATATCAGGGAACCAAGCCTAGGCACTTAGAGAAACCTCTGTGAATCAAGGATCTTTTTGTGCCAACAACTTTGCTTTGATGGGTGGAGAGAAAGATAAAGATTTCCCCAAAGAAATGATTACCATTTTTTTTTCTTTTCATGTAAAGTAGGGGCCTTATAGGGGCCTATAGGGGTCAGGTCAGCACCATTCTCTAATACACCATCTCTTCTTAACAAGAGAGGATCATTGAACCTTTCCTTGTTAACCACTGTTAGTCACTGAATCCAAGTCAACCCAACCCCAGATGGTATTATTAGACTGAAAAGTTATAGAACCTTCAAGGTGAGGTATGCTGTTTTGACTAGTGTTACATAGCAAGCTGATAGCTGATTTTCAAAAGGTGTATACCTGGTAACTGTATCACAAAGGCAACAAATCCAAAACCTCTAAGAGCATCACTGAATGTAGGGTGCCTCCCTCTACCAGATACCCAAACAGCAAAATTATCAGTCAGAAAGACTTGCAGCTTAGAGAGGACAGTAGTTTCGAGAGCAGGCAGAGCTCACTGGAGAGCTTCCAAAACACACTTTTGGTCTGGATCCCATTCAAAGGATGCTTATTTGTGGACTAGCCAATATAATGTTCCAAGTAGAATGCCCACTTGTTTTCAATACTCAAAGAGTTCCATAAATTGTTGTATCTCTCTTTGGGGAATAGCAAAGTGACAGTAGTTTTTCTTGACTGCTAGAGGTTTGAGAGTTTTGATATAAACTTACATAGACCCAAGACAGACTTTGGCTGCAGTCTTCTAAATTACGTTGAGATTTATCAACCACTCTTGATTATAGAAATGTAACAACAGTGCAGTCAAGGCCATTGACATGGAAGCTTCTGACTTGCCAATGTGTAAGTCATCTCTTTAGTGAAAACTTCAGACATTAGAAGGTAGAGGCATTAGTGTTACCCTGGCTCAACTCCTGGTAGCAAACGACAGGGGAACTGATGTACCACTGGGGAAGTACTGCAAATATATATTAAAGGCCTTAGTATATGAAGCACATTGGTCTCGGTCCTTGGGTGCCAGTGGGACAAAAAAGAAGGTGTTTTCAGTGTTCAACACATCTAGTGTCATCAGTCTGTGAAATGGATTCATTTATAGGACTATAGCAGATAAAGTAGATCCAACTGGCAATAATCCACTGTAAATCCCCAACTTTATCATTTTTCATTGGCCATACCTAGTAGGGTTGGGGTTGTTGTGTTAATATTGCAACCTACTCTTGCTACCTTTAAGATTTAACCAAAGCTGTGATTTTCATTTGTCCTCCTTGGATTATATAATGTTTCTGTTGTACCACTCTGAGTAGGATAGGCAATATCAGATAGGCAGATGTATTGGGAAGTGATTTATATGTACTACTAGCAATTTCCTATATATTACTCCTCCTGACTGGGAGAATCCACTCTGGATTTCATAAGTATTCACAGCACAGTATGCGTATAAAACATTAATTTACATTACTATACATTCATCAATAAAAATCACATTACATTGAATCTGTCCAAAAAGGCCCATCAGGAGGATATCTTAGCTCTCCTTCTCCAATGTGTACCTAGCCCAAATTTTATTACCTGAATCTGGATACCCCTATACTTGCAGAACCAAAGAGGTCTGTGAGTTGGGTACCTTTCTTCAACAGAATTATATAAGCTTTAGTTTATTATTCCAAATCTGCCAGCTTACTTAGATAGTTGCACATGGCCTTTGGTTTTCTTTGGGGTCAGGGACACCTAGAACTCATTCAAAATCATCTTTCTCAAAATGGCTTAAGTCAGGGCAGTGTATAAAGAGGAATCAGCATAGAGGAATTAGAGGACCAGGCACACTTGCTTTCAAATTTGAATAGAGTGGTTGCGGAATGCAGCTCAAACTCATGAACCTTTTATGTTTTCAGTCCACCCAAAGCCTTGTATGAGCAGACAGACCATTCTGACACCTTATATTTTAGATTTGGGGCATACCCTTCATTCAACTGCTATTGTCACATTGCTTTCTGTTTGAGGTTGTGGGATTTACTTCCCTTTGACTTATTTGGATTTGACACACACAGTGGTGCCTTTTTTTTTTTTTTTTCCCTTCACAGATTCTACCTTAACCTAGGGCATCTGCAGTCCCATTATCAAAACAACAACTCTTAAATTCTTGCAGGGTTTCTACATAAGGCCTGAGGGAGTTTCCAAGGTGGTATGGCTTGTTAAACAAGTTTATCCAGATTTCTTTGGGTCCATTTCTCATGCATTAGTGGGTCATTTTCATTAGCATGTGCAGCTCATCCAGGGCAGTCAGAGCCTCAATACTAGTCAATGCCTCATCTGTGGTTTCTCAAAGGAGTTCTTCTTTCCCATGGAAATCTCCCTTTAAGTTCCCTCATAGTAGCCAGGACTCACTGCAAAATCCTGATGCCATTTATTGTCATCCTTGACAGGATCTAAGGTTGGCCCGCTACACTGCAGAAGGAACTAAGACATAAGACAACCCATCTATGGTCATTCTTCCTTAGCAACTATATGTGCCTAAAGTCAAGCATTATACCCCACAGGTTTCTTCTCCCAAGTCAACTAACAAAAATTCTAATATTTTGCCTGATTTCAGCCCACGGTGGTCATAAATTTCTCTCTATTCTTCCTCAGGATATCTCTTTTGAATGAAAGGCAGGTAGAACTTTCTGCCATCAAACCCCAGGACAAATCTTAGTACCGGATTTTGCAAAGCCACAAAACCTGAGGATGATCACCAGATGGGAGCCCAATTTCACCTCTTACAAGAGAATTAGCAACACCAAGAGTGCCATATAAATAGGTGTCTTTATATTTATGTCCTAGTGCTTTGCCCGAAACCATCTCCTCAATTCCTCTTAATTAAAAGGTAATAGGAGAGGACTCTACTTACCTACTTGACCATACATGAACTTTCTTCTACTTCTGTTAATTGGCCAATGAGATCCCAGTCTTTCCTCTTGCAGAAAGCTACATCTCCATCATCATTCCATCTCTCAGAAGAAATGGAAAGTTTCAAGATTTCATCTAACAAATTATTCTGCCTCTGTTTCATGGATGCTCACAGAAGACAATAAATCAGCCAATCAATCTCTTAGATAAAAAACAAAATACTTTATCTCCAGTGACTGTTCTAGCCCAAGTATCACTGTTTATGCTGGTTCCTCAAGTTCCAGTTCCCATAGGGTAACAGGAAGAGCTTCACATGGTATCTATATATGTATTGGATTACAATACAAGGGAGAAAACATGAATTAGAGAAACCAACGCCTTTCTAATAGGTAGAAAACACACCTGATTTTTACCCAAAGGGAAAGATATTTTTGATATCTAGACAATAGTATTAATGACAATAACAATAAAAATCAACAAAAAACAACCAAGAAACAACAAAGCAAAAACAAAACAAAACCCCACCACAAAACAAACAACCAAACAACCAACCAAACAAACAACTGCTCTTGCTCCAGAGGAAAGAATTACCTCTAGATTCTGGGGCTACTCGCTATACTAACATCCTTGAAATAAGAATCCAGAACAAAGTCCCAAGCCTCTGCTCAGAAGACATCCAGAAATGTCAGAGACCCATAAAGAATTGTCTCCCAACCTTACCTGGAAAATATATATTAAAGTGCATGCTGTCTCTATCTTTGTCTCTGTCTCCATCTCGCTCTCTCTTTTCCACATTCACACATACACAGCAAATGTTAAAGTAGTGTTTTTGAGGTGTCTTACAGCTTTAAAACAACTCCCTGAAATTTTATAATAAAAATATCAGGATGTTCATTTGAGGTGAACCTCAGAATTTCTTTAATAGCTGAAATGATAAAAAAAACTCTGATTTTTTTTAGTAATAATTAATAAGAAATGGAATGAATTCTAGCCATATTCATAAACTAGATAAGAGGAACGACGGTGGAGAATAAATGGGAGACTGATATGTGGCAATGTTGAAAGTCACAGAATTAGGAGCATTATGTGTAGCTAAGCAGATATCAGGCTGAGGAAATAGGCTGGAATGAGAAAGTTTAGCAAATATTTGAAAAAAGAAAACAATTTGAGTTAAATTTATAAATGAAAAGAAATCCAGTCAGTTAAGGTGATGGAGGAGGAGTGAGGGTAAAGCAGTCTCGCTTCACTGAGCAAGATAATAGTCTGCTCAGAGTATTCTGGACCCTGGAATTTTAGAGACTAAAGATTTAAGGTGGCTATAAAAGAATGAATTGTAGTAGTTGACATAGGAAGGATGAATAAGGATATCAATTGAAGCCTACTCAATGTAAGAAAAATCTGGCAATGTTTCAGAGATGATGGTAGTCAAAAATATATATATGGAAGAAGAAAAAATTCCTCTCAGAATTTTTCAGTACAGAAGCCATTTAACTCACATGGTAGTGAAGATCTTTGGGACAGCCAGCTATTTCACAGGACATAAAGATCTTCTCCAGTGGGAGGTAACAGATATAGCCCTCCCAGCTCCTGTCTGAAGATATACACAGCACAAGTTTAGGAAATGCCTATTATTATATTATTTTTATTGTACCATAAATATTCATGGCATCATACCATGGAGGAAAATTGTGCTGAAGGAGAGATAGATTCCAGCATCGATGAGCTTATGGAGCAATGTAATATGCAGAAGGAACAGAAGGAGAAATGTAATATACTGTCTTTTAATTTTTATTTGAGACTGATGTTCATGACTATCTAAAGCCAGGCTCATTAGCAGAGGAGCAAAATAAATTATATTAGTACAGGAGGGAAGCATACTACAAATCCCAAACTCTAGTTTTGACAGACTTATTTATTGCATAAATATGATGAAAATGTAATGATTACCATTTATAATTATGCTTTGCCACCAGGTTTCATTTTCCCTTTTTAGAAGTGCACACATGTAACGTGCAAGATATATTGAATAAAGCTAGTTTTTTTTTTTTTTTTTTCTCAAGAACAAATATCTCTGTATGGTCAAGGGTCTCAAGCAGGGTATACACATAAGAATGGGCACTTCATTTTTGATATTTTCATCTGGATCTGCCTTGAAACTGAGAACTCAAAGGAACAGTGCAGAAGTTTAATATTATCAAGACTTAGTCTTCTTAAAATCTCTAGCATAACCCCATAATGAAATAGAGGTCACTTGTGCTTAGCTTTCTCAGAAGCCACCTACCACAATTGCCTTGAATCATGCTGCCTGTGTAATTTATCTTGCAACAAAATCTAAGTTTATTTGTATCTGTATTACAGAAGCTAAACACATCTAGAGAGTAGGACTGTGGAAACACATTTGTATAGATATGTGTACATTGTCAAGTACACAACAAAGCAGATTTGTTTTGAATTGCAACTTTGGAATATAGTTCTATCAGTAGCTTTGTGTAGATGTGGGTATATGGAATTGACTTTGAATTCTAGTAATATGGGTCCAGTCTGATTTTAATTGCTACATCTCTAGGGAAACCACTGAAGAAAGTCACACTATCAAATAAATAATAGTTTTATGAGCTAACATTTATTCAGTCTTTTCCATGTATCATGCATAAGATAAACATTTATACGGAATTTTTTATTCAACTCTCACCACAATCTTATGAGGCAGGTACTATTAACTATTATCTCAGTTACATACATGAGGAAATGCAGGTTTAAAAGGTTATGTAACTTTCCTGAACTCACAAACCATTTAAATGATATTATCAGGGCTTAGGCCAACTTCTCTTTGACCTTGGAGTCCAAGATCTTCATCAAGATCTCTGCACGTCCTTGAGAAACACCTAAACACAGTCTAGGATTCTGTAAAGAATTAAATCTAAAATTGATTTGAAAAAGAAAGATGAGGCATGCAATTCAGTTAACTCAATTTGTTAGAACATGTTATTTAAAAATGTTTTCTGTTACACTTTCCCACATTGGAAAGTTATCTTTATCAAGAATCCTGAGTCACAGAGTGCAAATCCAACCTGGGAAACTGCCCTGCAAATACAAGCTGTTTCTTTTGAAAGGGCCCTGCATCATTGTGGGTGGTTTAGCATGAAACATCACCTTTTTCAGAATCTCACATTCAGTCCATTATAATCCCAATGGTAAATTCCATATCTCAACATTTTTTTAAGATTTTATTTGTTTATTTGACAGAGAAAGAGAGGGAGAGCCCAAGAAGGGGGAGTGGCAAGCAGAGGGAGAGGGAGAAGCAGGTTCCCTGCAGAGCAGGGGGAGCTCGATGTGGGACTTGATCCCAGGACCCTGGGATCATGACCTGAGCTGAAGGAAGACACTCACCCAACTGAGTCACCCCGGTGCCCCAAGTATCTTAACTTTATAGCTAAGTCTCTCAATAATAGTTATGAAAAATAATTTTAAAAAGTTAAAGAAATACCTTAAAAAGGCTTCAAATTATGGAATCCATGTTTAGATGTATCATTGGGTACAGAGCAGTTATACTTAGCAGTCAATTTACATTGATCAGAAATCATAGTTCATTAATCTTGCAAAATGATTTACTCAATAAAAACTTTAAATGATCTACATAAAAATACAGGTGAAAACTGAAGAGTTACATTATTTAATTGTGCTCAATTATTTTACTGTGAAAATAAAATAGACTCTGATTAAAATTTTGATGGAGTAAATTAATCACTACTTTGATCATTAAAAGACAAGAGTATTAAAAACTATATAGCTGTAATAATTTGTTAATGGATACACAAGGTAAAAAGATGTAAATTATAACATCAAAAACTTTTATATATGTGTTGGGGGATGGGAGAGTTAAAATGTGGAGCTTTATTATGTATTCAAAGTTAAGCTGTTATCAGCTTAAACTAGACTATTGTAAATACAAGATCTTTAAATACACAGAATGAACTAGTGGTTGCTGAGAAGAGGTAGGTAGAGGGATGGGTGAAATAGGTTGAAGGGGATTAAAAGGTAAAAATTTCCAATTACAAAATAAATAAGACATGGAAGGGTGCTTATGTGGCATAGTCTGTTAAGCATTGGACTCTTGATTTTGGCTCAGGTCATGATCTCAGGGTCATGGGATGGAGTCCCATGTCAGACTCCATGGTAAGTGCAGAGTCTGCTTAAGATTCTCTCTCTCCCTCTCCCCCCCTGTTTGCATGCTTTCTCTCTGTCTCTAAATAAATAAATAAAATCTCAAAAATAAACAAATAACTAAATCATAGGAAATACAGTCAATAATATCATAACTTTTGGATGACAAAGAATAACTATACCTATTGTGGTTAACATTTTATAATGTATATAACTGTCAAGTCACTATGTTGTACACTTGAAATTAATATAGTATATGTCAGTTATACTGCAAATTATATTTCAAAAAAAATAAGTAAAAGTTGTATTCTGTAAGTCTCTCGGTAACTACAAAGCAAAGGCTATGGTAGATTTGCAAAAGATAAACAGAAAGGAATCTAGGCATATGAGTATAGAGAATCAACACATCACAAAGGAAGAGAACAAGAAAAAAGGAAAGGAACAAAGGGATTACAGAACAGGCACAAAATAATTTTTAAAATGACAATAGTAAGTTCGTATTCATCAATAATTGCTTTAAATGTAAATGGACTAGTTTCTCCAATCAAAAGACATAGAAAGGCTGAATGGATAAGTAAAATAACACCCAACTATATGCTGCCTAAAAGAAACCCATTTCAGGTTTATGGATACACAAACTGAAAGAAGGGATGAAAAAAGATATTCCGTGCAAAAGAAAACCCAAAGGGGGTCAGAGGTGACAATGCTTAGACAAAATAAACTTTAAGATAAAGAGTGTAATAAGAAACAAAGGTCATTATATACTGATAAAGAGGTAAATCCAAGAAGAGGATATAACATTTGTAAATATTTATGCACACAACATCAGATCACCTGAATATATAAAGAAAATAGCAACAGATCTGGGGATAAATAAACAGCAATATAATAATAGTAGGGAACTTTGATATTCCACTTTCTTTTTTTTTTAATATTTATTTATTTATTTATTTATTTATTTATTTGAGAGACACAGAGAGAGAGAGAGAGAATGAGAATGGGGAGAGACACAGAGGGAGAAGATGAGAGAGCATTTCAAGCAGACTCCCTGCTGAGTGTGGAACCTGGTATGGGACTTGATCGCAGGATCCTGTGATCATGACCCCAGCTGAAATCAAGAGTTAGCTTCTCAATGGACTGATCCATCCAGGTGTCCCTGATGTCCCACTTTCAACAACTGGTAGAATAACCAGACAGAAAATCAATAAGGAAACATTAAACTTTGAGCATTAGACCAGATGAACCTAAGACATACACAGAACATTCCTTCCAAAATCAATGAAACACACATTCTTCTCAAATGTGTGGAACATTACCCCAGATAGATCATATGCTGAGCCTTAAAGAGGCCTGGTAACCATGGAGACATGGTCAAGTGGGGCCAAGGAGACTCACCCTGGTTTGTGGAAGAGCAGGAGTTTGGACCAACATGAATATCTGGCACTGGACAGAAGAGGTTTTCCCAGCCAGTCCAAGGGGAAGCTCTGTGAGATCCTGGTGGACGTTGTTGTAGAGAATGAAAGAAGCTTAGAAGGCAAGTGTTCCAGCAGCTGCCACAAAGGAAAGCCAATTTTCTTCTGTCAGTGGAACACCAAACTTGGCTGGAAAGGTACAATTAAAGAATCTGGTGTGAAGCACAAAGGATAGATTGAAATAGACAATTTCTCTGAAGAAAATGAAGTAGATGACACCGACGTGAATTTGAGCCAAAAGAAAGGTGATGAAGATATAGTGAAGGATATTAAAAAACTTTTAGGCTCCACCAAGTCAGGGAAGTCCCTGGAGATTATCTGAAGCCATATTAAGACAGGATTTACAAGGGAAATGGTTTTGCCATTGAAAACTTTGGCAACCCAGGAATTGACTGCTAAAAGGAAACTGAGTGAGAATACCTTGCAAACCTCATCTCCAGTGGCATTGGGAATAAGGATTCCCACTGTGGCACTACTCATGATGGAACTGTTCGGCACAGCTGTGAAACAGCTGTGCAGAATCTTCAATGAGAAAGATCTGGTGCAAAAATTTTCTGAAAAGGGAGGGAAATTCCAGATGTTTGATTGACACATCACCAGTGAATATGTGAAATTGTTAAAAAATAAAAAGAATATCATGAAATGGAGATGTAGGAACTAGCTAGAAGAACACTATGCAACAGTTGCACTGAATTTTGTGTCTGCTTCAGGGCAAATGGAATTACAGTTGAAACATAAAGGAGTTTCTGTCTCTAAAGAAGGAACATGAAATTCTGTTAGCAGAAGCCAGCATTTTGAAGAAATAAAAGGTTTATTGCAGCTGACCACCTTAAACGCCTAATTGGAAGATTTTACAAGGGCATTACCTTGTGTAAGCAGAAAAGGCATCAAGTTTACTTGTTCCCTATTGTTATTTTTTAAAGAGAAAACAAATACAATTAATTTATATTGGATGAAATCCATGAACTTATAGGAAATTAAAAGCATTGTTGCAATCTTTACTGTAACTAGATTCTGCATTGAGTTAAAAGTAACAAGAAACCTGAAATCAGGTATTAAACTTACCTCCCATAGATGCTCCTCTGGGAACAGGTTGAATCCCCGAGTACAGATAATTGAAGTTTCCCAAGCTAAAGTTTGTCTGAGCCAGTTTACTTTCACCTGTGATTTTGATTCAGGTAATAAATTGCATGGTGATTTTGTTTCTTTATTGAAAAACCAACAATATGAAAAATCAAACAAAACAAAAAACTCAAAAACCAAAAATTAAACAAAACAAAAACTCAAAGTGAAAACCTTAAAACATATTTTTCATGGGGGCGCCTGGGTGGCTCAGTGGGTTAAAGCCTTTGTCATGGGTCATGGTCTCAGGGTCCTGGGATCAAGCCCCACATTGGGCTCTCTGCTCAGCAGGGGGCCTGCTTTTCCCCCCACTCTTGCCTGCCTCTCTGCCTACTTGTGATGTCTCCCTCTGTCAAATAAATAAATGAAATCTTCAAAAAAAAAACACATTTTTCATGGTTTTACATTTTAGTAGAGAAGTTCTAACTGGCCTCTCCTTACGTTTTCTTGAAAAGAGCAATGTACCTATTATCTACTCAAATTGTTTTGCTAAAAAGACAGGAAAAAAAGTTAAGCAAAGTATTTACCAAATTATTAATACTTTAGAACTGTAATAGTCATTTTTGTTTACATTTTGAAATTAGACCTGCAAAGGAATCAGATCATCCATTATAGAAAATCTTTAAAAGTTCGAACTATAATTTTAAAATAGCCACTTCATTCTCCCTATTCTGTTAATACAGGGTGGATATAGATAATATATTAGCTTTGAAAAGGAAAGGATTCAAAAACACAAAATGGACCAGCCTGGGAAAGGAGAGAGGCCCAAGTGATGCCCCTAGGTTTATTGCTAGTACTAGTGTGGGCTTCACTTGTAAGATCAACAGCAATCACTATCAAACTTCACTCTTGCCTTCCTGCAAGAGTGAAGAATCTTTACAAAAAGCATTTATGTATTTATTTATTTTTTTTACAAAAAGGAATGAAATGAAGCCGTTGGCTCTTCATCAGAGTTTCAGCATGACCATAAAATCTCAGTCTGTGCAGAGCAGTTCTGGTGCTCCTTTGAGAGTTGGAAATAGTCATAGAAGAACTAGCCTTGGACCCAGCACAGTCAGAAGATTCTGTGTGAAATGAGGTAATGAGGTTTTGTTGAAGTGGGGATCAGTTTAGAATGCTCCCAAGGTCAGGAACAAAACCAGATGGTCTCTGAGGTAAACTGCCAAAGTTCCCAGGAGTTCTTGGACTAGGGATAATCCATCCATGACTCTACTATAAACTTCTCTGGTCCCTTAATGAGAATAGTCCTTTCAGAATTTCTTTAAATTCCCAAATTTACATCTGTGTAAAAATTCATGACTGAGATATTTTCTATGCTGTTGACTCCTGCCCTCAGATGTAGTCATCCCACACATTGGCACTCGTCAGTTACCTCAAATTTATAGAACTCAGAGATCTGTTCTCACATAGGAAGTTCAAACACCCCAGGGGCTAGTGCAAAAGCAGCCAACAGAGAGGGGTTGTGTGTGAAAGAGTTCCATACATTGCCTTATGTCTTGTAATCTTGTTATAATCACTTATTAGCTCCAGGAGGGTTTTTGTTTTGTTTTGTTTTGTTTGGTCAATTCTTTGGATTTCCTACATAGATAATCTTGTCCTCTATGTCATCTATTTCTTCATTTTCAATTTTTTTTTTTTTTTTTTTAGTTTATCTTCTTTTTCCTGAGAGTTTTATCACAAATGGTTGCTGGATTTTGCCAAATGCTTTTTTTGGTTTTTGTTTTTTTTTGATATGATCATGTGATCTTTCTTTTTAGCCTATTGATGTGATGAATTACATCAATTAGTTTTTGAATGTTGGATTAACATTGCATACCTGGTGTAAATCTCACTTGGTCATGTTGCATAATGCTTTTTTGTACATTGTTGAATTCAATTTGCTAATATTTTAGTTGGGGATTTTAGCATCTGTGTTCATGAAAGATACTGATTTTAGTTTTCTTTTCTTGTAACAGCTTTGTTTGGTATTGATATTAGGGTAATAATGGTCTTATAGAATGAGTTAGGTTGTATTCCTTCTGCTTCTGTCTTCTAAAAAGAGTTTTCAGAGAATTGGTATAAATTATTCCTTAAATATTTGGTAGAATTCACTTTCTGTTTTCAGAGATTGTTAATTATTGGTTCAATTTAGTTAATAGATACAGGCATATTCAGATTGTATATTTCTTCTTGTGTGAATTTGGCAGATTATATTTTTTTAAGGAATTGATCCACTTCATCTAGGTTATAAAATGTGTAGGCATTGAGTTTTTCATAGTATCTAATTTATTATCCTTTTACTGCCCAATCTCTATCTAGTTTCTAAGTTGAAAACATAGATTATTGACTTAGATCTCTCCTCTTTTCTAGTACATTTATTTAATAATATATATTTCCCTCTACTTACTGCTTTCACTGTATCTCACAACTTTTGATAAATTGTACTTTCATTTAGTTCAAGATATTTTGAAATGTGTCTTGAGATATTTTCTTTGACCCATGTGTTACTTATTTATTTTTAATTTTTTTAAGACTTTATTTTTTGGAAAGAGAGAGACAGTAAACAAGAGAGAAAGCATAAGCGGTGAGGAGAGGCAGAGGGAGAGCGAGAAGCACACTTCCTGCCAAGCAGGGAGCCTGATGTGGGGCTTGATCCCAGGACCCTGAGATCATGACCTGAGCTAAAGGCAGATGCTTACCTGACTGAGCAACCCTAGTACCCCACCCCATGTCTTATTTAGAAGTGGGTTTTGTTTCTGACCTTATTCTAGATTGTCCATTTTTTCCTCAATGATTTTAAAATCATGCTTACAACAAGCAAATTTTTATGTATACACAAATATATTTTATGTTTCTTATTTTGTTTTATGGATATATTTGTCTATTTCTGTGTACTACAGTGTTTTGCTTATTTGGTTCATAGTGTAATTTGATATTTTCCACATCACTAATTCTTAATTTCATGTTGCTTCATATGATTGGGGAATATTTGAAAGGTATTGGGATAATTTAGGGTGTCACAATGACTGAAAGTGTGCCTTTGCTTATTTTTGCTTTTACTAAGTGAAGGTGAGAAATGTTAATGTATTCCAATAAATGAGACAGTGCTATTGAACAAAAAATTATTTTAATTAAAATGTCAACAATACCTTATTTGAGAAATCCTGTTCAAGGAAAAACAAAAATAAAACAAAGCAGGAAGCCAACACACAAAAATCAAATTAAAAAAATCATTTAGAATCATTTGATAAAGTTTAATTTTAAAAAATAAAGTTGTCTGGGGCACCTGGATGGCTCAGTTGGTTAAGCAATTGCCTTCAGCTTAGATCATGATCCCAGGATCCTGGGATCGAGCCCCATGTCAGGCTCCTTACTCTGCAGGGAGCCTGCTTCTCCCTCTCCCTCTGCCTACTACTCCACCTGCTTGTGCTCACTCTTTCTCTGTTAAATAAATTAAAAAAAAAAAAAAGCGCTCTCATAAATAAAATTGACTTGGCATTCTTTTAAACCTACTAACTAATTTGGAGAATTAACAGTTAAGGAGAATTAAGAATGAAGATTAAAGCTGATCATCCAAGAAAACCAGTGTCTTCAGGAAAGTTTATTTTTTCCCCTTTTCTTAATTAATTAATTAACAGTAATCCTTGTCAGATTAATCTGTAGGAACCATATAGGTTTTGCTACTACCATGAATGAAATTTGTCTTCTATTTTGCGTGATATTTTCTATTATATATTTCCATTGCACTTACTAGTAGTTATAGCATATGTGTAAGAATGGAAATGCCATCAAGTTTTTTTTTTTTTTTCTGATATACTCAATAATTTTTTAGAACTCTTTTGTTAGGGCTAATTTTTAAAATTTAGTTTATTAATTCTCTTATTATTTGGAGATAGACAACCATGTTTTTGCAAGAGAATATTTTTTCTTACCATTCAAGTACCTCATGTATGTATTATTTTGTGTAATTACATTAACTAGGAACTCAAGTAGTAGTAAATACTGGCACCTTGTTTCTCACTTTAATGGAGTGCCAATAATATTTTATCATCAAATATATTGTTGACCATCTTTTTATTAGATATGCTTAACCAATTTTTTTATTCCCAGAATAGTAGTTATTTTTAAAAATAAACATTAATCTGAAGACAAATGTATAAATTCTGTTAAAAAAACACTTATTCAATTATTATGATTTAATTGTTCACTATAAGGTGAAAACTGGGGGACACCTAATTGACCTTCAATGCCAGTTTTAAAATTAACTATAGTAACAATTCCCCAATTGTTCTCTTCTCTTTGTATTTACATATTTGTATTTATTTTCTTCAAAGTTGAAGTGGCTCTAATATTGTTTTTACCTCAGTATTACTGCTACTAGTTAACTAACACCTGTAAGGTCCATACTATCTGCTGGTTACTACTCTAAGTGTTTTGTATATATTACTCATTTTTTCCTCATGACATCCTCATGCAGATATAATTACTTTCATTGCAGAGATAAAGAACCAATCACAGGAAAGATAAGTGACTCATATAACTGATTATTTACCATAATGGAAGATATTGAATGAAGATTGAATATTAATCAAATGTCTCAGTATTCTCATTTAATCTCAAATATTGAATGCCTTTATTGCATTCCCATGTATCACTACAGAGATGACTTTTTTTTTCTCTTCTGTTTGTTTTGTATTCTTTCTGATACTTACCAGTGATCTGGATTTGGATTTACTTCCTTCAGATTCATGATCTATCATTTTCTGGTGTGTGTAACATTGGTTGTAGCCAGCAGCAGATCTGTACAATGGCACCAGTGATACCTATAGGGCATCCAAACAAGTACATTTCTTCAGCATAATCTTGGCTGTGGTTCCTCCTGCAAAGTTTCTGTTATTTTCTGCCCATTTCTAGCAGGTCTTCCATCCTGCCAGCTAGTTCTGTGAGCTATCCAACATTTTTTCAACAAATTTATTTTCTCTTTTTATTAGCTAGAGCTATTTTTGCTCCCCACAACCAAAATACCTAATTGAGAAAGTATTACCAGGGAATGGGGGGCGTTAGAAACCTGCAAGGAAATGTGGAGACTATCAATCATTTATCTTGCATAGCTGGGTCAGAAACTAGTCAAAATCTTACTTAAATGCCAGTATGGGAATTCAGCAGCAGTAAAAAAGCTAATCAAATCATTGCCTGTGGTCACATGGCATCAACTGCTCATTGCAGGCATGACTTGTGGGGATTGAGTTGCTCCTACCATACAACAATAGGATGTACATGAAGAATTTATGGACTTAGTAAAGGGGGCCGCTGCTTTAAACATCAATGAGTAGCTTAAAGAAAGAGAATGACAAGTTAAAATCCTTGAATTCTAGGCTCAGAGCACTGACTAAAATCCAGGGAGTTTCCAGGACCAAGATAAAAAGAATCTCTTATCTTTTGTTGCTGCAGGGACTGAGCTGGGTAAAAAACAAAACGTGGTCTTGGAGATAATAAAATTAGACTTATTGCTTGAATCGAGAGCTTTTTCTTCTCTCTGTTATGTGAAAACTAGAGAATTGGTAGAAAAAGAGTATGTTGGTATTCTGAATACTATGAGTGAACTTCCACTCATAGTCCACGGACACTGAAGAACATACTAAAAAACTTCCACATAGTTGTCCCTAATAGCTGCTTACCAAAGTAAAGGTTTATTCCCTGGGGAAAGTGGAATACACAAATTTTGGGAGATGCTTATATATAAGCCTTAAGTGTATATTGGCCCATTTTACCTATTGGGAGGATTTTCTTTCTTTCTGACCTACAAGGTCACTTGTGGAGCTAATGGAGCCAAATAATGGCACAAGAAGTGCAGTTTTCTCTGGTACTGATATGTAATGTAGAGCTTCACAATTGTTTCACTTTTCCAGAATCTACCAGAATTTATGGGAAGTGGCTGATGGTTTTCCTAGTTAATAAGGAATCTCAAATGATCTGAACATGGAGATTAGTAACAAGGATTTGAGAAAGAGGGGAGAAGCAGGGGAAAGATTCCTTAAAATGAGCTCAGAACATAAAAAATATCCATGCTGCATGTTAACTCAAAGGACGTTTCTACTCATAATTAACTGGACAAGAAAACATAATTTCTCAGTGTCAGTTCTTTCCCATTCATAGCAACTTCAGAACTTACTTAATGAACAAATTGGCTATGGTGATAAAGATGAGTACTAGACATAAGTGCAGCAACACAGGGTTGCCTTTAGTAGTGTGTGAGGATAATTTCCCAAAAATGGTAAAAATGAATCTATAATATTGTGCCATATGTTTTGGGGTCAGCTGATTTTTTTTCCCACTAATTTTGTCATGTAGAGTTCCTATAATATGGATTAGATACTCTGGATTTGGATTTAGATTTGATTTCTCCATCCATCATGCCTCAAGTAAGCATTACTATGAATGAGAAACCAGATGCCTTGTTCAACATCATGGTATCTTTCATAATTTCTTCAAAGCAAGGAATCTAACTTTCCATAAAAGAAGAAAGACAATTAGATAATGCCCTCAGGTAACTCTAGTCTTATCATATACCTTATCGAAGAATGAGTCATGGCACCAAATGAAAGGATGCAATTTATGATTTGAAATATTGATTAATGTATGTACCATTTCTTGCAGAATTGGTATGTATGAGTCCAAAAACTGAAGATTAGAGTTGGAATTAACACCTTTCCTAATTATACCTAATCAACCACATTTTTTTTCCTACTCCTGAAATTGTAGCAATTACCGGTTTAGAAGTTAGTAATAACCAAGAGAAGAAACACTCTACCAGAGAATTCAGCAACATTACATGGAGGTAACCAATGCCATTTAGACCATTTAGAGTCTGAAGACAATGAGTCAGTAAGTATTGGGGGTGATAGATCCTGGAAATCAAGAGAAAAAAAGGCTTGATTATGTCTCAAGGAGGATGAGTACCCAACTGTTCCCTGGGGAATTTTCATACAAGCTCTAGTTGTGAAAGACTGAGACTCTATGTATAGGCCCAGTAAGAGCTCAGAATCCTTAGGAAGAAAGTGTTGGTGACACTGCTGGCTAAAGATCTCTACAATAGCTCATAACAAAAGAAATATGAGAGAAAAAAAGAACTCACATATATAAAACTTTGTGACTACTGTAAAAATGATTATGGCTCCAATTATATATCTAATCTTCACACATGCACAGTCTCTGCAAATCTGTTCATTTAAAATATATACCCATAATTGTAATCTATTTCCCCTTTTCCTTTCCTTTTTGTTCAGTTCCTTTCTTTTCCTTTCCTTTTCATCATTACTATGCTAAGAATAAGTGATAGTGTTATTTATACTTTGGGATATATTTTGCTGAGTATTAAGACAGATTCCAAGAAAACTGGAGTCAGAATGAACATTATTCAAGGATTCTGGTCTTGGAGTTAGATGCAGTGACTAAAGAGACTGTTTTTCTCCTATTTAGACACTGTTGAAAATGGATTTTCCTATGAGAGGAAATTGCATTGTGTTAGGAGGGTTTTTGTTTGTTTGTTTGTTATTTCTGTCATAATAGGAAGAAGATTTTATATGAATGCTGGATTGCCAAAGGGACAATTTCTAGTGGGACTATTTGGGGACCATCATACAAATATGCTTGCCTTATTTGGGAATGAAGTCCCCATTATGTGGATCTTGGAAGGAGTCGGGGTTCAAGATCAAACAAATAGGATCAAATACACTTCTTTCTTTCTCCAGGCACCTGACCTAGGCTCCACCAACTGGATGCCCCAATTTTAGTTTTAAGGGAGGGAAAAAAATAAGAATTTGTTAAAAATTAGTTGACCATAGTTGGTTTCCATGGTAGGAGTGCACAGTGAAAGCAGGTCTATTACCGAGGTATCAGGGGCAGCAGAGCAAGTGACATATGTGTTCTAACCAGGGAATTCCTCTGATGGAACTTAGCTATAGTGTTTGATGCTTGACATTCCTGTTTTCCAAAATACGATTCTCTAGCTTCAAGTCAATTCCAATCTCAACATCACCTCCAATGGAACACTCTGTCTGACCCTACATAGTTAATTTAAATGCCACCTCAAAAACTTTGCATTATTATCTCTGTCATTATATGTCTTATATAATTGTTCTATCATATTAACTGTCCAGTTAGAAACAGGACTAAAACTTTCCTGTGGTTAAGACAGCCTAGTCTCACACAAAGCCTGATATAAAGTAGGAACTCTGAAATACCAAAGTGTTTCCAGTAAAGGAATATGGCTGATTTCCTGGCCTTGACCCATTCCAGTTATTAAGTATTGCCTTTCAACCTGAACTCTTTCGTCTAGACTCTGTTCTGTGATGTTAGGGCTGGAAATTTACAAACTATGTTTGCTTTACCAACTGCCTCTCTGTTACTCTTGATCAGTAGAAAGCAGCAGAGGAAGCTGGAAGAAGAGGGACTCCTGGCATCTTTGCTTGCTGATGGCTTCCTATTGGCTTCCTGTGGCTTTCAATATCACCCTGGCTTCATCTCACTTCTTTTCCCTGGCAACAGCAGTTTGTTTCAGTAAAATGTTGAACTGAGTTTTCAGTGTTTTAACACTTGTTGAACCAGCCTTATTGGGCTGCAGTTGCTCAGTATCCCTCTTTAGCTGTCTGGGTCCTGGTCCCATGAGGTTTCTCCCCCAAGCAAAGAGACACCAGCACAGGTCAAGGAACACCCCCTCCTCCCAGGTCTTAGCTTCAGTTCTGTGGGGCTCCTGCTCCAAATTTGTGTATTTGTAACCTCCAGCCCTAGGATGGTAGCTGGAACCTGAAGACACTCCTAGATAACTTAATTTTCCTTCTTAATTCCTTAATACCTAATTCTTAACTTTTTAAAGAAGATTTTATTTATTATTATTTGAAAGAGAGAGAGTGGGCACACGATGGTGTGGGGGTGGTGGGGGGAGCAGAAGCATACTCTGTGCTGAGGAGAGCCCAAGGCAAGGCTCAAGCCCAGGACCTGAGATCCTGACCTGAGCTGAAACCAAGAGTCAGACACTTAGCTGACTGAGCCACCCAGGCGCCACCCCCATTGTCAAATTTTATATAAAACTGTTCCTGTTGAAATAATTGATTTGATTTTTTTTTTTTTTATTCTGACTGGACCCCAACTGAGATAAACTGCTTCCCAGGGTAGTGGATGCAAAGCATGCTCTATTGTACCCTGAACATCTGTTCTGGCCTATTTAAATCCTAACTAGCTCTGAAAAGTGCATCTTTCTGTTTGTGTGTCTGCATGCGATATATTGACTCAGAGAACTAAAGAAATCAAGGTGCTTAAGCCAGTTTGAATTGTATTTTCAGTATTCACAATCAAAATATATAATGAGGATGTTCATGTTTTCCTCTATTTTTGTATTGTTTGAATAATTTACAAGAAGAATCATGTATTAATCAAAGTCCTGCAGAAAACAGATTACATATTCAAATCAGGTAATTTGAGATGAATTTAATAAAAACACTATTTATGAAAGCTAGGGTAGGGGATAGGGAAAACAAGAGAGATGATGCAGTACCTCAGGGTGAGTTATATGGACAGACCCGTTACCACGCTTGGATCTGAAAGGACTAAAACGCATAGGGAGACCTGTCAGCAAGAATCACCTGTTAGGACCTTTGGCTGAGGTACACAGTCAACTTGCAGCGAAGGAGCTAGGGGAATAAATTCCCCCACCCAGGGTCTGATCTGCCAGGGATCCCCATTAGCGGAGCTCAACTGCAAACCTGAGAGCAAGGAAATTGCTTCATGTAGTTCACGGAGGTCAGTCTCCTGGGGTTCTAGTTGGGTGGAGAAGGGTGAACAGAGGATCTAGAGGAGTAAATGAAGGATACCTTGCACAAATGGGTTGTCAGTGTAATTGAAATGCTTTTAATAACAGCAACATGTTTAGGAAGAAATTGTTTTTGATTCAATGAAGAAAATATACTGGGGGCAGTGAGGGAGTGGGGCAGGAAGAGAAGAGGAGCACATTTGCAAAACATTTCTGGAAGCACAGAAGTTAAATATCAAAGAGAAACACTCTGTCATCTGAAAACATGAAAGGAATGGGAAACATAACCAATCGAAATAACATTTTTATTTTTAACAATAAATACAGATTTTTTTTTTAACAAACTTCCATCTTGATTCTAGAAAGCATTTTAGTGCTAAATAGCACAAAAAACCACACTGGAACAGTTTGACAAATACCTCTACACACATATAACATGTGCATATATGTATGCCTTAACATTTCAAAATATAATATGTGATAAGTTGCAGAGCATTTATAATTAATTAAGTTGTTTTCACAGCCCTCTAGAAGAATTTTTTTCAAGATAGCTGACTGCATAATGTTGTGCATGATTTATTTATAGACTACTAATGAAGACATATCTAATCATCATAATTAATTGATATTTTTGTGCTTTGGGGCCTAATCACAAAATCTTTCATATGCTGGCTCAAAGTAAACCTGGCTATGGGGCAAACATTTAGGACAAACTCTGCTTGTTTTTTCTAATATACAGCTCCATTGTATTGATTTATTTACTCAACATTTCTGGCTGTTATTATATAATGCCAGGGCAAGGAGCCCATTTGGTCAATCCAGTTTTTAAAAGATTTTCTTGAATAAATCAACAAACAAAAAGAAACCAGAGGAGTCATCTATGGCATAGTAGATGAACACTTGAGTTGTTTATATTCCTTATTGTGTTGTGGTATTGTCAGATTATCATACTATTTATAAGAATTTTGATTATCTTGAAGTCAAAGCAGAATTTTGAAGGAGCTTTTACCACTGCAGAATCAAAAAATACATTTTTCCCTTCAGATTTACTTCTTAATTTTTTTCTTTTTTATGTATGTGAAAAATAATTTAAATTCATTGCTATGAAATAGATAGGATTTTTTTCATTCTATTATAATTATTGGCAGTTTCTGAGGAAGACCCTCAGAGTACTCGTTCATGTTTGGATACTGGAATATCAATGAACTACATGAGTAATGATGGATAGGGTCAGGTTTAGGGTGTGGATTATAATTGTAGAATTTGGCTGGTTCTTACCCTCCATTCAGAGGAAGCCCCATATGGAAGGCCTGTCCTGGGATAGGATAGCAGAACCTATGCTAACTTTGAGCAGCTTCCAAAGAAGAGAAAGGGCAGAGTGGAGCCCCAAATGGTTAGCTTTTCCTACCCAAACTTACAAATTCCTTAAATCACTCCACCTCTGAAAAATAGAATGAGTAAAGAATTAGAGAAAGGATCAATGTTATGCTGATTGATATCCTTTCAAAAGAGAGCTGGGGATAAAAGATTTGGTTCTGTGACAAAGAAACAGAAAACAATATTTTGTTTTTGCCAATAGCTTTATTCAATTTTAGTGATTCTTTGAATATTTTAGGATTAAAATATTCTAAGCATTTCATTTTTATATGTCTACTGGTAATCAAGCAATCTATACCATGGTTGCTGTTCCAAAGGAGACAGTAGGCACTTGGGTATTAAGATTTCCAACCTGTACTATTCGCTCCAGGTAAAATGTGCGATAAAAAGGAATCAGCCATTTTGTGGGTCTAATGGAGCAAGAGTTGTGACCAGAACATGAGTAGATGGCCAGTGTGGTCTTCCATCATGAATCAGTTTCTTCTTCAAAAGTAGCCAGCTGAACTAGGAAGGCTAGATGATTGGGTGTGGACATGGCAGAAAGTAGCCAAGGGCAACCCACTTACTTTAACAGTCAGTATATTGTATTTTTTCAAGATATTTTGACACAGAACATCATTTAGCATGTTCAGAACTTACTTTTATCCACACTGGAATGGTAGTGGGTTCATCTTAAATATCTAGATGTTGAAAACTGGCATGTGTCAATCTGATCTCACTCAGCTGTAGGGAGGGGGCAGTGAGCAGACATCACCAGCAGTCAGCTCTTTCAGGATCCATCTCAGGTCCAGAGAGCTAACTGACCTTTCCAAAGTAGCCCGCATCCAGTTGCTAAGAGAAGTAAGAGTAAAAAGGCTAGCTCACTCAGGCCCCAAATAGGTCAACTCTAACCGCCAACATTGGTGGAAACTGGATCAGGTCTGCTTCATAATCCTACTTTTCTCCCTTCCCAGAGGTGTTAATCCCTAATAAACATCTTGAATCCCAAACTCCACCTCAATGTTTGCTCAGAGAACTCAACCTGTGACAGGTGCCCCCAACTTTTTTTTTTAATGACTGTGAGCATGCTTTCAAAATGAGATATAAATTAAAATACATTATCAGGCAGCGATCAAATATAACAATAATGGCAAGAAATTAGAATATACTCATATATTTAGCTTCTTAATTTAGATTGATACAGTTTTTGACCACTCTTACTTTTTAACTAGAAACACTATTTGTTTGATCTCCTGCAATTATAGTGTATCTTCTGGAAATTAATTTCAACTGAATTTTCCAGAATTGAAATAACTTTGATAATTAAATTAGTAAATCAGCTAATTTTTTTTATGATTCTTCTGTGTCTGTTCATTTCATTTAAGTCAACTCTTAATTGTTATTTACTTACTTCTATAAAACTTATATTAAATCATTCCTACTGAACACCTCTTGAGAAACCACTAGAATGACCAAAAAACAAAAACAAAAACAAAAAAAGTGAATACTCTATCAGTAAGAAGGAATCAGACTAAAGGAGCAATAGGTTAACATAATTGGTATGAATTAATTGGGTATAATTTAAAAATTTAAGTATTAGGAAAATTTGTGGTAAAAAGAGGGTACATTTCCAAAGCAATGCATTTATGACGATGTGATTTATCTATTTGTATTAGTCAGCTTGGGCTGTTAGAACACGGCAGGCTGTATGACTTAAACAGACATTATGTCTCACAGTTCTGGAGGCTGGAAAGTCCAGGATAAAGGTGACTGCCCATTGAGTTCCTGGTGAGAGCCTACTCCTGGATCACAAATGACCTTCTCTCTGGGTTCTTACACCACAGAGAAAGAATGTAATCTCTCTTTCTCTTCTTATAAAGTCACTAATCTCATCATGAAGACCCCCACCCTCATGACTTTCCTTTAAGGCAGATTCTATCCCAAAGTCTTATCTCTCAAAACCATTGCATTGAAAATTAAGGCTTCGGCATATGAATGTTGAGGGTACACAATTCAGTCTATACCACTATTCACATTTTGAGATGAGCAGAAAAATGAGTTTTCCAGATTGTAGAAAAACATTCAGGGTCCAGCGGGTATTGTTAGGAGAATGCTAAACTGAAAGTCAAGACACCTGCCCCTGAGTTCTAATGACTTGGCCCAGGTTAGGAAACGTCTAGGACTTTGACCTTCTCTGGGAGTAAGCTGGGGCTAACAAAAGATTTTTCCATGGGGTTGTTATGTATTTCTAAATTAGATAAGAAATATACTGTGTCAAAATGGAAATAATGGAAAATTACAGGTAAGGTGTCATGGAGACAACTTCATCATTTTAGAGATTGACATGTGAGTTAAGTTTTTAAAGCATCCATGAGACTTAAAAACTGTTTAGAGAAAGAACAAATTGGAAAAAAAGAAGAGTTGGTATGTAAGAAAGGTGTTTGGGGAACTCTATTTTTTTTTTTTTAAGATTTTATTTATGCATTTGTCAGAGAGAGAGAGGGAGGGAAAGAAAAAGCACAAGCAGGTGGAGTGGGAGGAGAGAATCGTGGTCTCAGCTGAGCAGGGAGACCAATGCAAGATCCTTGGACTCCAGGATTATGACCTGAGTAGGAGGCGGTATGCTCAACCAACTGACCCACTCAGGAGTCCCTGGGAAACTCTATTTGAAGCTTTCTACCACTGACTGTCTTACTAACATTTCCATACTCCTTAATGGATATTCTTCCTAGGAAGTTTTATTTCCTTTCTTTAAAATGGAACCTATCATATTTTAAACTGTATTTTTTGCATTCAGTTGCTCTCATCACTTAAACAGAGTTGAATGTTTCATAAGCAGTGCTGTCGGAACTGATGGGTAATTTGTTAAAAACAAAAAACAAAAAAAAATGAAACAAGAGAAAAAAAAAACAAACAATGTGAGATTGGGAAGAGAGACAGGGCATATCAAGAGACCCTTGCAACTGTGTTAGAGCATTGGGTTATTACTTTCCAGAAGTTAATGACGAGAACTATTGGCTGAAATGTGAGAGTAAGGAAAAGAACACAAAGTCGATAGTTAATTGTTTTTCAAGTGTGAGAAAGTATTTCCTTAGAACATGACTATCTAATTTTATGGGTACATAGTTAACCTTTAGGGACTGTGACCAACCAGCATTAGATATTAGTAATAGATGTGCTGCAATACCTTTCATTAGTACTACAAAGCAGATATTTTCCAAATGAATGGTTTGTGTAATTTTATTGAATATAATCAATCACACATTCTCTTCTTTCCTCCCAGTCTTCCTCTGCTTGTTAAACATGTGTCACCCATCTTTAAAAACTATGTAGAAGACATGAAAGCCCTTTACAGCTTGAACAATAAATTGTTCATAGGAGATATACAAGTTTAGCTAGCATAGGAACAGAGACCTGCTGTGTTTTATTCTAATTATAAAAATAGAAATGATCTCCGGTGTAGTTTGATAGATAATGATGGAGGTTGCAAAAATTATTGTGACTAATTGTGTTTACCCCTTTTGGTTAAGCTAATTGAAAATCAGAGTAGAATCTCCCTCTAGATAAATTCTGTATTTTATTACATTTATAAAATCATAAAACAGTATGTCATCCTCAATTTTAAAAAATAATTATATTGTTATTGAAACTGTCAGAACGTATTTTTTGACGGTGTATTACATAAAAAGGTAAGCAATCTGATATGGTGACCTAAATGTTCACAGTTTAGCCATTTATAAGACCTGGTTCTCTGGCTTCTGTTTGGAAACAGTGGATCAATTGCATCTCATAACCTGTTTGCCTATGGTAAGGGATCTATCAGGACAGCAGACAAAATACTGGAGATTTTTGTTCTATAATAGATCTCAGGATCTTAACTTCTTCATTAGGGTTCTACAGTAAACAAACGTTGATGAAACTAGTATCTTTTTTATCCTCCTAAGATAAAAGGAATAATTTAAATCCATTTTGAGAATCCCAATTTTGGTGGTCAGTTGTTTTCTTTTGTTCTCCAACTTTGCAATTAATGGGGTTTAAATAAAACTTCAGTCTGGTAGATAAACTGGTTTGGGGTTTTGACTTAATCGATTGGTCAGTTTGAAAATTGTCAATCAATTAGTTTGCTTCTACCCTCCCCTTTCATCACCCCCAAGACCCCATTTGAGCTGTTGTTTACCTGAGTAACTTATTAGCCTGGTTTTATGTATTAGTATAGTCTCAGGTGAAGAAGCTTATCCAAATGTATTTGTACTTTGATAAAGCATTTGTTCAATAGAAAGGGCCATAAAAGTATTTATCATATTTCTGATGTGTATAAGTCAATAAGAAGCAGGATTCACTGAAATCTACCTGGGTGCAGTATTAGATGGGTGTCAGCTCCAACGGGAAAGTAGAGATCTTTTCCTGCTGGTGAGAAAGCTGCATCTACATCCAACGATGCTGAGAAGCAGGCAGCTGGATGAAATCCTGAATCACCTCACACACAGCTGCTGCTTCACTTTCTGCGAGAGCAGGGTTATGCTGATGAAGCCATGAGTGTCTGAAGAGGTGTTGTTGTTGTTTCTTTTCCTTTTGTCTGGCCATCTGTGACGCATGGACAAAAGGAATGGGTGGCTCTCTCCCTGCAGTACCACGTTACCAATCCAAATACTCCTCTTGCACAAATAATTTTGCCTTGGCCAAACTATTTTTCATTATTTGATCGGGTTTTGCATTTTCTTATACCTTTCATCTTGTGTCTTCTGCCTAAAATAATTTTACTCCAATCTTGATTTATCAAAAGACACCAATGGCCACCTTTTCACCAAAACCTTTGCTTGTACCGTATACTTACAAATACTTTGCCTTTACCCACCATTATGGGAGTTTTACACATAGTCTTGCATTTTTCTTTCTTTTTTTCTTCTTTCTTTCTTTCAAGATTTTATTTATTTATTTAACAGAGAGAGAGAGAGCGCTCAAGCAGAGAGAGGGACAGGCAGAGAGAGAGGGAGAAGCCAGCTCCCTGTCAACCAAGGAGCCCAATGCAGGGCTCAATTCCAGGGTCCTGGGATCCTGACCTGAGCAGAAGGAAGACACTTAACACTGACTGAACCACCCAGGTGCCCAGTCTTGCACGTCTTGCTGTTATTTTAAAGATATGTCCACAAATTCTTTGATACTCCCTGTTACAAAAGATGCAACTTAATTCAACAGTCCCTTCAGTGGGGGCTGGGCTTGGTGACTCTTCTAGTAAATAGAATTTGGAAGAAGTAATCCAGTAATACTTTCAAGAATACATTATAAAGATCTGGGTTTCCTTCTGGGGTGTTATGTCTTGTTCTCTCCTGAATCACTCTCTCTGGGGGAAACTAATATTGTGAGAAGACTCAGACAACCTTCAGAGAGACTCACATGGTGAGGAGGAACAGAGACCTGCCAAAAGCAGGGACCTTAGAAAGGAATCTTTCCTACTGAACCTTGAGATGCCTCCAATTACAGCTAACAGCCTGACTGAAACTTCATGAGAGACCCCAAGGCAGAATCATCCAGCTAAGCCACGTGGAACAAACCTTGATCTTCGGGAGCAGTGAGATAATGTTTGTCATTAATGCTGCTAAACTGGGGTAATTTGCTTTGCAATAATAGATAACTAATACACTTATATTTCCTTACTTTCTTTTTTGTTAAAGTATAAACTTTTTTATGACTATTGATATATTTTTAATCAAGATAGTACACGCCTATGGCTGTAAAAATGAAATCTCAAAAATTTAATCCAATAAAAGTTTATTATTTACTAACACCAAATCCAATATGGGCATATTTTCTCCAAGTGGTGACTCAGATATTTAGGCTTCTGGTATCTTTTAGCTCCATTGTTCACTAGAGTCACCTCAGAGGCATTCATTTCTTTCCCTGTATCTGTATGAGTGAGAAACAAAAACAGGGTAAAAGAGGCATGCTGGCTCTTTAATGTCTTGGAATGGAAGAGATCCATTCCATTTTCATTCACATTTCATTCCATTTAGAGCTTAACCACATGGATCCACCTAATAACTTAGGAGGCTAGAAAATACAGTTTTCTTTCATTCCTGAGGAGGAAGAGAATCAGATATGGGAGGAAACTAGCAATGTCTTCCACAGGTTTCTAACCTTTATAACATTTAAGTAAATGTTCTACAGAATTAGTGCTCTAAAGAATTTGCAGAATGAATGGATGAGTAAATTAATGAGTTATCATAGAATAAAGTATTATTTTAAAATTAGCTGTATAAATGTTATTTTCAATATTAATTCAAGTCAAATATGTATTGAGCAGTTACTATGTGACAGACTATGTGCTAACACATAGCACATAGCAGTAGTGATCAAAACAGATAAAATGTACTCTTGACACAGTGAGTGTGAGATAATAACAAGCAAATAAGTAAATAAGGTAATTTCCTACAGTAGTGAATGTTCTGAGAATTATAAAATGTTACTTTGACTGAATGACTAAGGAGGGGAAAGTGGAAGACACATTTAGATAGAGTATTTAGAAAGGTCACTAGAAGAAGTTGATATTAGAACTGAAATCTGAACATGAAAAGGAAGAGTATTCCAGGGCAGCAGATGCCCTGAGGAAAGACTTTCCTCTTTAGCTGGTTGACAGGAAATAATGTCAGAGAGGTAGGAAACCACCAGTTAAAGAAGTATATTGTTGGCAGTAATGAAGAGTTGGAATTCATTGGAGAGTTTTACATAGAAATAACATATTTTTATATAGATTATTGAACTTTTACTATCTTGGGTTGGGTTTTCTAGAAGCAGAGCAGGAGACAATAAGCAGTATCAGGAAGGAAACAAGAATGTGGCTTCAAGAGACACCAGCTTCTGTCTGATCCCATGGGAAGGCTGTAAAGCAAAAATTGCAGCACAGAGTTAGTCCCTGAGTCAGGAGCCAGTCTTTTTTAATCCCAACTGTCATTCACTGACCATTTTCTATCCTGGAACTATAAGAAGGTATATAGCTTCTGGAAAAGACAGCTCCTATATGATATAGGTCAATACTCCAGAGGAGACCAGGATCAGCTATGTATTATCAGCCAATCCTCACAATAGCTGGAAAAGGAGACCAACATGGGTCTCCAAGAATCGCTACTATAGGCATACTGACTGCTGAGTGGAGAATTGATTGTGGTGGTGGTGGAGGGGAGCAGGTGGAGAGAAGGAAAATCAGTGAGAAGACAACAGTAATATTACAAATAAGAGGAGGGAGTGAATTAAACTGACACTGAACTTAGAAAAGTGGAGTTGAAGGAAAGTAGAGATAGAGGATGTATTCTAGAATAAGAGTAATGAGACTAGATGTGGACTGAGAGAATGGGGGTTTAAGGATGACTTTTTTCTTTCATGTATATGTGACTAGAAACTGCCAGTTACAGAGAAAATTTATGGAGGAATAAATAAGAAATATTATACATCTTTCCAAGATCCCCCAAGATAATTTATTTTTTAGAAAGACTTCATTTTCATATATCACCTGGGGAGTACAGGGGAGAGAGGTTTCAAGGGAGGAATGGAAAGTGGAGAAAGGAGGTACAGGTCCGAAAGGAAAGGGGTGATTAAAGAGATAATGAGATGGGGAAAATAAATAAAGAAAGGAAAAAGAAATAAAACCATGTATGCAAGGGAAAAAGAAAGACCAGGGGTAATGAGTGTCGGGGGTTAAGGAAGAGAGAAGAGTGAAAGTACAAGGAATCTACAGAGCTGTGGTTCTCAAAGAGTGATCCGAGGAGACTTGGAGATCCTGGAGACCATTTTGGAGGTCTGTGAGGACCTTCTTTGTCCCACTTCGTATCTGTTTAAGGTCAGGCTTTCCTCATAAACATACATATGCAATACATTGAATACAGAAGCAAGTATGAGAATCCAGATATTTTATATCAGCTGGGCATTAAGAAGATGTGAAAATGCAAAACAATGCCACTCATTCTTTTTGAAAACTATAGTTATTTTTTATAAATATTTTATTTTAAGATGGAATGCATTTCTGTTATTTTTAAAAAGCTATTTTAAAAACCTCCCCCCCAAAAATAAAAATAAAAAAATAAAAACTTTCCATTATGTTTTCTGATAAGGAAAATGTCAAGATATAACACACAGAAACAAAAGCTCTTTAGGGTTCTCATTAATTTTGAAGAGGAAAAAATGTTCCTGTGACCAAAATGTTTGAGAACCATTGCTATAATGATCATCTAGGTTTTGTGCCAAAACGGAATGAATATACTCTTCTACTGAGCTGCTGTTAACTCAGAAAAAGTATGTTATCGTCTGGTTATTTAGTAATCATATTTCAGAGGCTCCATTCTGAAACAAATATCTGAAGTTACTAGAAAAAGAAGTAAAATACTCTGCATGACAGCAATTTGCTCATAGCTATGTCAACTCTTTTCACTGAATGGAATCAGGTCAATATCAGAATGGGCCCAACATAACAGAGCATTGTTTCTTCTACTTTTTTTTGGGTCTATCCTACCCAGTGTTCCATGATTAAACATGGTGGACATTTCATAATGTAAATAACAGAGAAATCGAGGCATCCAAAATTCATTAGTAATCCAAGAAATTCTCTGAACTGATAAATTGCTTTAGATGAAGTATGAAACACACTTAAGACATCTTATGCAAAAGAGATTTCAATATAGGGATAATTGAGACCTAAAAATAGATCAGTAGCATCACTATGGACAGAAGGCATTCTAGGTACAAGGTAAACACTGACTCTCAATCCTGGTCCATGCTGTTTTTCCTTAATGCCTTCACATTTCTCATTTTTTCTCTTTTCACCACCTTGTATTTCCTAGGTCCAATTCTATGGAGGGTCACTCTCTTCAATCATCCCTGCCCTCAGGCAAGGCCTCCACGAGCACTATTGCAGCACCGTGCCCCCTCCCATCCCACCCTTGGCTGCTCCTCTTAAAATTCATCTGCAATTGGCAGCCAGAAAAGTTTCAGTGAGCAGGCAGCACAAGCCACAGAAGACATATAGTACATGATTTATTTTGTACATCTATTTAATAATTTTTAAAAGAAGCTACGACTTTTCAGAAATCACAAAATTGCAAGTTATTTTGAAAACTCTTGTGGTTAGCAGTCATTTATGCTATAGTCATTGTCGTTATTCAGACCAAGGTTTTTTTGTTTTTTTTTTTTTTTGTCTTATTTTGTTTTGTTTTTTTTTTTTTCATTTTATGTTGTCTTAATTTGGACTTTCATACTTTGGCTTAAAATTAAAAGTGGAGAAATCCAAAGTTTTTCTTCCAGATCAACCCTTAAATATGTTAAAGTTCTTCCTTTTCTTCAGTTAAAAGTGACCTCTATTCATTCTATTAAGGATGATTTTTGAAGAATTAATCAGAGGAAAGAAGACAGATTTAAAAGATGATAGAAAAATCTGAAAGCAAGCAAACAAACAAACCTATTGACATAGATGTTGTCATAGTGTACAGTAGATATCCATCATAGTTGTAACAAGTTACTGAAAAAGTGCCATTTGGTGCTTGAAGGCAGTTTCTGTGAAGAAAAATGTTTTGCCATACAATAGGTCCTGTGATAAATTCGGGCAAGAGAATACTTTGCTAGATATGAGAGGGAATCTTAGTCCCATGGTCATTATCACCATGATCCTTAAAAAATAAAAACACAATATATAAAGCATGAAGATACATTCACAGCCCCAAAAACGCGTGACTGATTCAGATTTGCAGAAACAGGCAGCTTCCTGTCCCATTGTACTAATGGGAGTGTTAGATCTCATCCACTGCAGATGTGTGCTGTGAGTGCACAATTAACTTCTACTGAGATCCATAATCAGGGATTGTTTCTAGTTTTAAATTTAGACTGTTTATCAGAAGAGGCTTTTCACAGTCAGCTTTAAGCCAAGAGAACTGATTTTTTCCCCAGCTTTATTGAGATATAATTGACTTAATATTATGTAAGTATAAAGTGTACAGTATGAGGACTTGCGAAATGATTACCACAATAAAGTTAGTTAACACATCTATGACTTCACATAGTTTTCATTTTTTGTGTAATGAGAACGTTAAAACTCTACTCTCATAGCAACTTTCAAGTATACGGTACAGTACTTTAGCACAGTCACCGTGCTGTATGGTACATCTCCCAGACTTATTCACCTTATAAAGGAAAGTTTATAGCCTTTGATAAAACCTTTCCATCACCCTCACTTCTGGCCTCTTGCAACCACTAATCTACTCTGTTTCTATAAGTTCAACTTTTCTGATTTTTTTTTAAATTGGCAAAAGATTATTTAGAGATAGATTTTATTTTTACAAAAATTTCATAGACATTGTGATGTTTTGATATGTTCAAATACTTTTGATTTACTTTGGATAAAAATTCATTAATATGGCAAATCAATTATAGGGAGGAAATTTCAATTAGATTTATAAAAGGTTATCTTAATATAAGGGTAACACAAATACTCATGACAATATTCAATGAAAAGTTGCTAGGTAAAGGTCTTTTAATCTGTATAAGATTAGCTTATCATAAAGAATACATTATCACACCAAAATACATTTTAAAATATATTAAATATCTTCCAGATCTCTTCATTGCTCTATTAGTATTCTTAATGTATTCTTTTTCTCCTCTTTAGTTTCAGGTCTCATTCTATTTAAATCATAAATTCTCAATTAGTGAAAATTGCATTGCAAAGATTTTACTGAATTGCTGAGAGTATTGGTCCATTTTAATTTTGAAATTAAATTATAAACTGTTCTGTTACATGATAAAGACAGCTAATAGAATTGGGACAATAATTAAGTAATTTTAAAATAAATATGTATTCAGTAGTCATTTTATAATTTTCACAATTTTAAATTATAATCTCTCTCTCCCCATCTCTCACATACCACCCCAAATGAGAAAATGTGGAAATAGATTCACATAGGTTAAGTAACAATGCTAAAAATCACAAAACTAATTTCCTTTAAATTCTCCTTGATAGTAAAACAAATTGGGTTTCTCCTTGCTTTGAAAAATGTAGTGAGAAAATGATAATTAGAGACAGACCCTTATACTCTAAGTAGAAGATTTAGTTGTATAGAAGATATGTGTTTCTTTAAAAAGGAAAAAAAAAAAAAATCCTGAACCTCTAGCCACTGGCTTTCTCTTTTGCAAAGCTGGTTAGTATTGTCTACTTTACAAAGGTGTGAGGATTATATTACAAAAGTCCTGTTTTACCCAGGTGTATTTTTCCCTGTGCTTTTTAAATTTTTTTTAATATTTTATTTTTTATTTGAGAGAAAGTGAGCAAGAGAACCTAAGCAGGGGCAGAGGGAGGAGGAGAAGCAGACTTCTCACTGAGCAGGGAGCCTGATGCAGGGCTGGATCCTAGGATCCCCAGGATTATTCTTGAGCCAAAAGCAGGTGCTTAACCAACTGAGGCACCCAGGTGCCCCTTTCCCTGTGCTTTTTAAATGGATTGGGGCATAAAATGAGAAGCCAAAGGGGAAAGACATCCATCTGCCATGTTGTGCAGGTGAGGAAACAACTGTACTAATGAGCAGTTTTGGCTGCAGAAACTCAGCTAGACAGTAAAAGCTAATGTTGTCCCTCATAGGAGTGATCAATGAGGGTTCCATGACAAAGAAAAGGGGTTCCATACACCTGGAATCTATATAGACTACCAAATTTGTTTTCTACTGCCGTGTAATACTTTTCTACATATTTAGTGACTTAAAGCAACACCATATATTATCTCACAGTTTCTTTAGGCCAGAAGTTCAGCCATGGCGTAACTGAGTCCCTGCTCCAGGTCTCACAAGGTTGAAATCAAGGGGTCACCTGGGGCTGTAAACTTGTCTGAAGTTCAAAATCCACTTTCAAGCTCTGGTTGTTTGTACAATTTATTTTCTTATAGATATAGGATAGAGGAACTTGGTTCCTTGAGTTCATTCATTGCTCTCTGCCATATAACCCTCTCCACAGCATGGAAATTTGATTTCTTTAAGGTCAACATGAGCGCATCTACAGCTGCTCCCTATGTTTTACCTCTAGATCCTCTTTTACATGCTTCATCTGATTAGGAGAGACCCACCCGAGGTAAGCTTTTTTGATTAACTAACACAAACTCATCTGAATAGAGACCTTAATTATATCTTCAAATTCCCTTGATCTTTTCCATATACAGTAACCTAATCACAGGAGTGCTCTCAGTGTATTTGTAAATCTTACCCACCCACAACCTAAGGAGAAGGATTATAAAATGGGGTCATGTTACAGTTTCATCATAGTTGATAAATATTACAGTTGTCATCTCATGATCTCCTGGACTAAGCCCTGATTAGAATAAGCAAGTGTTTTTAAACATTTTTAATGCAGTTGATGAATGCATAACCATGATGTATTGCAATCTAATGCAGATACACACATATATACATAGGTATAAATCAAAACATCTAGGATTATGATGTATAATTCACTCTGTTATTTTCTAGTCCAGTTTAGCCTATTCCACTACACAGTTAAATGTTAGTTGTACTTTCTTCAGCAAATTGAGATCACAAACCATTTAATGTAAAGGATTTGTAAAGGAAGTAAAGAAACACTGGACTAGGACAATCATTGTAGTCCTATTCCCTTGTCAGTGACTGTTTTAAGAAAGCTAAGCATTTAACACCTCAAAATAGGAGGGACTAAAAATTCAGAAGGAATGAGTTCACCAGCAGGATAATTAGTAGGGAAATTGGGGCATTTAAAAGCACAGAATCCATAATACATGAGAATACATGCAGAAATATTTACAAGTATAAATGGAAGACACATTACTAATTAATATTTTGTTACCCACTATGGCTGTCCTGGGTTTTTAGTAAGCTTTTTTAGTGTTGATGGTGTCCCTATTCGTTCTATATATTCTTCTCAATTGAGTAAGGCAATATTGTGGCTGAAGCCTTGTCTCGTTTCATTTATTTTATATTCCCATGCTTAGGAATGTAATGGGAGACCTGGAAGCTGGTGTCATGGTTTTATGCACACAATGGCAGTACCAGTTGTCTGAAATTCAGATTTAGAGGATCAGATTTGCGTACCACGTGAAGACTAATTGTATAAATGTCAATCTTTTGGGGAGCTCATTAAATTATGATACTTAATTAACATCAATGTCAGTGAAAGAAAAAAAAATATCCAAAGCTTTCGTAAAAGCTGTTCATATTCAAATATATGTTGATTGATAGAAGTCTATTGTTTCTCTGTGCCTGGTAATGTTCTTCACTGCATATATTACCTGGAGACTTCACCAAACACTGAGATATTTGGAACTCTAATGAAAAGATAACTTCTGTTGTTAGATAGAAAGCACAATTTTATGACTTAGATTTAGTGACTCTCTCTATCCATCTACCGAGCATGTATCTACAACATGATTGATTTTGATACATTCTTTACTAGCTGGTTATTGGTCACAGAATCCCATGAATAAAAATAAGAATCTATTTATTGGTTGGCATATCAGAACATGTTAGGAGGGCATGGTTTCAATTTATTAAGTATCGTCTTGACTCCATTCCTAGGTGATATGGAATAATAATAGACATGTAACTATGAGATTTCTAACTTTACATGGACTTATCCAATATAATTCAAATTAATTTTGTAAAATAATTAGTATGTTATTACTAAATAATGCAAACAGGACAGGAATAAGGTTAGACTCTCAAGAAACCATGCTGCTTTTAAGAGTGTGAATGGAAACATGAATCTAGTCACATCTTACTTGAGCCTTATTATTAACTACATAAAATGTATTAGTTCTATGATATTTGTAAACAAAAAAGTCACTCTAACTTCTTTTGCAGAATAGGAAGAAACATGAAATTATGAAGTTTATTAAACAATCCATATAGTAGATAATCATGACCAGTTTCAATGCATATTTGTACGATTTGAGATGAATAGGTTATAGTGATCATAGTGATCCTACAGCAGGGTAGAGTATAAAGAACAAAGGGACAAGTTAGATAAAAATCAACTGTATTCATTAGGAAGCACAAAATATATGGCATGTTTTTATTTTGCTTATAAATACACTGTTTATCAAAGCCTTTAGCATATAACAAAAATGAATTCTTTCCCTGTACCCTTAAATGTCTTTAAAGTCATCAGAAAAAGAATAATGCAGCATCAGAGAATAGGCCTAGAAATAGAAAAAGAAGTAAAGAAAAACACAAACAAGTGAATCTATAAACCAGCAATCTAAGTCCTAATGAGAAAGGAAAACTATAAGAATAGATTCAAATAAAAGCTACAGTTATAATATAATATTAACCTCCAAACAGAATGTAATTAAGTATAGAGGCAAGACCTAGTTCCATAAATAGCTATCCATAATCATATACAATTGGCATGCCACTATTTTCTATTAGAAAAAAAAAGTAAATGAGAATAAAATATAATATTAAATGTCTGATAGAATTGAGCTCTTAATTAAGTCTTCAACTGAATTAAGTAAGCATTTCCTTTCACTTTTTCTTTATGTGTCATGTATAGGCTGTTAAAAATGCTTGGCATAATTACAGTCAAAATAGATGTATTTTTGCCTGTTCTGAACAACATGAAGTTTGGCAGGAAATGAAGCACCCAAACCACAGCCAAATTACTGAATCCTTGAATTTCTCATGCACACAAGAAAAACCTATGGTCTCTTAAGCTGGAAAAATAATTATACTTTTGTGACTTCTCTGTCCAGTACATAGTTTACAACAATAACTTCCTGTCACATCCAAAATAATCCTTTACTGGCATTCAGCTGTAAGCAGTAGTTTAATCTACTGAATATTTATTATAGGATCCTTGTTAATGTTTCCTATATTAATAAATGTTAAAGAAATGTTTAAGTCTTTCACTGTTTGTAAAAGGTGCCTTTTCCTCCAAACTGGTCACATTTCGTTAGACTGTTACACTTTGGCTTTTTAAAATAAACTTGAAATCTCTATATTTCAATTCCTAGAAAGGCTCCATTTTCTGGCTGAGGGAAAACATGAGGAGATATGTAGCCTTTCACCACTAAGTTTTACATTACAAATCCAGTGTCCATTGTGAGTAGCCAAGTAAGTATCCTTGCATCTCATGACCATTCTAGAGCTGCTTTGAAAGATTTAGTTGCCTCAATTTAATTTCTAGTGAATATGCTGTATTTATTCTTTCAAACTAAAACCATGCCTGGCTAAGTCTTAGCTGGGTCTACATTTAAACGATTTATCAAGAAATAAGCAGCTCTCTGAGTCTTAGTTGTGTGTGGATATTCTAGTTCATTTGGGAAGTTTTTGCTCTCTTCTTTATTTTCCAAGAACTTTAAAAAGAGACAAAATACTACAACTCAAAATTTTCCATTAATATGTCATGATTATAAAAAAGTCAGAAATTGACTAAGTTATGAAATTTTATAGTAAATTTTGTTTTAACTATATTAAAAAACAAAAATATTTAGGACTTCTGATTCTGGCCATGATAAAGTAGCTTGTATTATTGCTATTATAGGAGCTTCTTCTTTTTGTCATAAACAACTATAAATACTGGAAATACATATAAAACAACTTTTTCAGACATTAGATAGTAGGGTGCCACAATTCTTAAGAAAAGGACAACACATGAAGTGAGCCACGCATTCACCTTGACTTTCTCTCAGAAACCATTTTCCAAGCTGTGTAATAAATTAGAGGTTAAGCTGAGAGCAACCTGAATGGGGAAACAGAGTTTGCTATTCCGGCTTGGTAAATGAGGCTGAGTCGGGGGGCAGTGGATAGAAAAAAAAAGGAACCATAAGAAACTCTTAATCTTAGAAAACAAACTGAGGGTTGTTGAAGGGAAGAGAGGTGGGAGGATGGGATAACTTGGTGATGGACATTGGGGCGGGTATGTGTTATAATGAGCAGTGGGTATTATATAAGACTGACAAATCACAGACCCGTACCCCTGAAACAAGTAATACATGATATGTTGATTTAGAAAAAGGTAAAAGGAATAAAACAATGAACAGTCATAATTTTACAACCCTATTTAAGAAATAAAACTTTACCAGTGTAGTTGAAAGAAGAAGATGAAGAAGAAGAAGAAGGGGAGGAGGAGGAGGAGGAGGAGAAAAGAAGGGAACCACAAAGACTAAATCTCAAAATTCTGCTTTAAAACTCCCAACAGATCCCTGGCTAACTCATAAGTTATGTATACACAAGGCAAGACTTCAGGAGGCATAGCAGAGCTGAATAGAGATTTCAGAAGTCACAAACTACTTTGGATACATTAAAGTCCAAGCCTGGCCAGAATGGAATGAACCTGATGAATAATCCAGCTATTGAGTCAAGACTTCAAAGGGCCAAACTCTTGTAGTCAGGGCTATACCTAAGAAGTAAGGACAAAATTAAGATAGACCTGCTCCAGAAGAAGATTAAAACCAAGACTTGAAGTGACTCAATTGCCTACTGGAAAATAAAATAACCTTCTTCAGAAGAATGTAACATAATCTAGAACCTCAGCAATAGCCAGCATCCAATACAGACTCACTAGGTATATGAGTAAGAAACAAGCGACAGATATTCAAGAGATAAAATAGTCTGTAGTCATAGACCCAAGGAGGAATTAGATGTCAATGTTAACAGCAAAACTTCAAATATGATTAAATATTAAGCTTTATATTAAGGAATATATAGAAAAAGGTGAATCCAAAGGACTAAAAGATGAAGTAATTAAAAAGAGAATAAGACCATTAAAAAATGATCAAAGACACTTTAGAATTAAAAAAGTACAGTATCTGAAATAACTCTTTGATAGCTCTTGGTTTTAATCAGCAGTGTTATTACTGCAATTCAGTGGGGGAAAGGAAAGTACTTTAAATAAAAGGAGCTATAACAAGTGGATAGCTGCATGGCAAAAACATAGACCTTGACTCATTGCATTTAATTAACAAGAATCAAATCTGAAATGAATCAAAAACTGAAATGTGAAAGTTAGAATAATAAACTTCTATAAGCAAACATATGAAAACATCTTCATACTTTGGAGAATGCAAAGATTTTAATAATATACAAAAGGTCCTGACAATAAAAGGAAAAGTATAAATTTGGCTTTATCAAAATTTGAAATTTTGCTCATTCAAGATACTATTAAAATTGTAAATTCAAGGTAAATACTGGTAGAAAAAATCTCTAATACATATGTCTGACAAAGACTTTTATCCAAAGTATATAAATAACTCTTACCATAAGTTTGAAAAAGACAAACAAGTTTTTCTTTTTTAACACACACAACACTTGAATAAGCATACACACAAAAAATCAGAAGCAAAAAAGAATATGAATGGTCAACCAGATTGTTCCTCAACATCATTCATCATCAGGATATGAAACTTAAATTTATAAGTTAGAGTTAAAGTATAAACTAAAACATACTTTCCAGATTTGGTCAACTAAGCCGACTGGCAACATCAAAAGTTGGCAATGATAGAGAGCCATACATCACTGGTAGTAGCTTGAAAAACATAAGCAATTTGTAAAATGTTTGATAGTATTTTAGAAATTGACACAGTAATTCCATGACTAGATATATACCTCAGGGAGAAAAAAAAGTACATATTTCTAATTCATGACCAGTTTCTTCAGAATAGGCCACTGCTAGAAATAACCAGGCCCAAACTAAAAAAAAAAGGAGAATGGATAAATAAATCATAGTACATTCACTCAGTGGAATACTACACAGAAATTAAAAAATGATTAAGATATTGGTACACATAACAACATGGATAACCTTCAAAAAACATTGTTTATTGAAGTTATTGAAACCAGGCAACAAAAACATTGTGTGATTCAATTTATTTTAGGTAAATAAATGGAGAAGAAAAAAATATATTTATGGAAATAGAAACTATAAAAAATGATTACCTCTCTGAGGAGCAAAGGGAAGGGAGAAATTGACACAAGGAAACATTCTAGGTAATGGAAATAACCTTATCTTGATCTGAAGATGGTTACATGAGTATATGCACATACAAAATTCATTAACCTATATACTTAAGATTTGTACATTTAGTGTATGTCAATTATATTTCAAATTTAAAAAATTATCCTATAGCTGTAACAGTTGTCCAGAAAATGCAAAACAACTGATTTGTGACTTCAAATACTAGCGAATAAGAAAGTATCTAATTTAACCACAAAAAAAAAAAAAAAGAATGGAAAAACAAAGTGAACACATGTGGGACATCATCAGATGATCTAATATATGCTTAATTGTAGTCTCAGTAGGAGAGTTGAGAGAGAATGGGACATAAATGATACTTGAGGAAATAATAAGCCAAGAATTTTTTTTAAAACATAGAAATTAATCCACAGTCTAAAAAATGACAGTGAACTTTTTCTAACCAGGAAAAAAAGAAATAAAGAAAAATAATTAACACATATTATGGTCAAAAACTGCTAAAAACCATAAAATAGATTGTTAAAAATATCAAGAGGCTAAAAAAGAGACATTACCTTCAGTGGAACAGGAGAAATAAGTCTGAGTTTTCTACAACACAGTGGAAGCCAAAAGACAGTGAATAGGTATCTTTAAAATGGCAAAAAAGGAAAAAAAAGAAAGCTCACTTAGAATTCTATATTTATTTAAAATACTTTTTTAAAGATCTTATTTATTTATTTGAGAGAGAAAGCAAGAGACAACACAAATGCAGGGGGAGGTGCAGAGGGAGTAGGAGAGTCAGGCTCCTAGATGAGCAGGGAGCCCCATGTGGAGCTCATTCCCAGGACCATGGCTGGGATCATGACCTGAGCTGAAGGCAGATGCTTAATTGACTGAGCCACCAGGCTATATTTTAAAGATAAAATATATCTTTAAAGTAAGGATTATATATAAAGATTTTTTTTTAAAAGCTGAGTATCTGTCACCAAAAGTCTTGCACTACAAGAAATCTTAAAGTTCTTTAGCCTAAAAAATTATCTCATATGGAATCATGAAAGTGCAAGAATGAATTAGCAGCATAGAATGAATATATGTGAAAATGTGCGGGAAAATTGTTTAAAACACCATGAATTTTAATGTTTTATGGAGTTTATAATATATGAAGGAATAAAACATATGAGAAAAATAGAATAAAGATATGCATTATAGATGAAATTAAACACTGGGTGTTGTTGTATGAAAGTGTTGAATGACTATATTATACACACCTGAAGTTAGTATTACACTATGTGTTAACTACCTGAAATTCAAATAAAATCTTAAAAAATAAAGTAAACTCTTTTGAAGGATTTTACATTGTTTGGAATTTGGCAAGAATAACTATATACAGTAGACAATAAGGTAAGAATGTATGTAATAATTTTAGTGTAATTAGTAAAAAAAACAGAAGGTATAAAATGGACTAGTGTGAAATTCTTGATTCACACAAAAAGAAGGCAATAATAGAGAAATAAAATAACAAAAAACCCTTGGCACAAATAGAAAGGAAAATCAGTAGTGCTAAACCTTTTTTTGTCAAAAATTACATTAAGCAATACTTAAGAACATCTGACATAAGTGCAAAACATACTTCTAAAGCATAATTGTGTATTAAATATTCAAAAGTCCAGCAGCTACAAATAATTCTTAAAAATTAAAGAAAAAATGGATTTTTAAAAGATTTATTTATTTATTTATTTGAAGGGTGGCGCTGGAGAGAATCCCCAGGCAGATTCCATGGAGCCCAATTTGGGGCTTCATCCACGGCTACCATGAGGGACTGGACATGGGGATTGATGGCCCACCCCATGAGATCATGACCTGAGCCGAAACCAAGAGTCGGTCACTCAACCAACTAAGCCACCCCGGTGCCCCGAGAATAGACAGATTTTAAAGTCTAGTTTCCATTCTCATGTTTAACTGTCATGTTCAATTTATTGTGTAAGTATGCTATATTATTATGAACAATAGGTGATATGCTGGATGGATATACTTGAGATCATAGGAAATGCAATCATTCATGAAGGATAAATATGACATAAATCTACTGGTACATTAAAAATACTCTTTATTTTTCACATTTTGCTTTAACATTTTTATCACAGTTCAACAATTTTGTTAAGTAAGCATTTGTCTATCAATGAAGATTTGTGTATCAGCAAATTGCTACTGATTAAGTGAGTCTGGTATCCCAGAAACATAGTGCCTTAATGTGATATTGATATGAATCAGAGTTCATGAATACAAACAATACTGTGTGAAATCAATTGATGTAGAGTTCCAGTCAATGGCCCTGTTACATTAAACCTATGAAACACACTTGAAAACTCTTCCATAGTCCTTAAGCAAAAAGACCTTCATTGTTCAGTCAGTTCAAGCCTCTATCTGCCCAGACTTGATACCTCTCTAGGATTCTATGAATTTTTCTTCCTGATTCTTCTGTATTTTTGGGTAGAAACCTTTTTTTCAAATCATCTCAGAAATACAAAGTTACAAAATTTTGATAATTATAAAATTATTGTTGTATAATACAGAACACTTAATTATTAAATTATGAATACAATTATCATTTTTCATCAGTTGAGAGATATTAAGAGAATTGAAAGATAATGTAAGCAAAATGCAAAAAATAAAATAAGGGAAGCAAGATTTTGCAGTGTTTAGAGACTAATTCTTTTATCAGCTTCTAAAATACAAACAGCTTGGTAAAATATGAACAGCTTCTATTCTGATAGTGTATTACTTCTCATTGCTTCAGCAAAACTATTTTTGAATCTACAAAGCTTTTGCCACTATCCTATTCATGGGAAATCTATCACAGTTCTGCAAATCACTCAAATTTTGTAGGAAATTATAATGCTGAAAATGATCACACAAGGCCTCATTTTAGCTTCAGCCTAGTTCTGTTCTTGGATATCAGAATATGATGCAGGTGTTTAATCCTGAAAGGACTCTACAAAATTTAGTTCTTACTACCAATGAGGTAGTCATTCTTTTTCAAAAGTCATCAATTTCATATTAATCATGATTGTATCTTTTGCAATTTTTATAGTTACAATATATTAAAAAGTTCATCTTTCCAATTATTTAAAGTCAATATTTTTATATTTACTGCTAATATTTTAATAGCAAAATATTACATTTTGAACATATTCTATTTCTAAATCTGTCTGCCTTGAGGTTGAACGTTGTCACAATTTGCTAGAGAATAAAGTAGGGTAGGTAATTTCAAAGGAAGGAAAACTCTATTGAATGGAGTTAGGAAGTCGTTCGTAAAAAAAAGTAAATGAACCTGAGAAATGAGAACACACATACTTTGTGCAAGTAACAGCTACTCTTGTTGGCCATGGCTTTACATCTAATTTTGTAATTACCTTAAAAAGAAAAGCTGACTTCTTCTGCTGATTGATTGATTGATTGGGAGCCAGTAATGACTTACTTCTATCAAAGTTAAAACTTATTTAAAGGTAACATTTGTGGGCATGTACTTTTAAATTTTCTTTTCAGCTAAGGCAAATGAAAATTTTAAGATATTAGAAAAATACTGTTCAAATACTGCATGTTCCAATAACTTCATAAGATTGCATTAAAATGAGTAAATTGACCTAGTAGGCCACTAAAGTAAAATTAACAGTTGAAAGTTGACATTTGAGATATTAGAAGATATTGAAATAGATTTATTTCATATGGAATATTTGATTCCCAAAATACTAATTAATTTCATGATTGCTATAAAAGTTTTAGATCAACTATGTATTAGAATTAGATTTAAGTCAGAAACTAATTAAGGTTTGTTATAATTATATGCATTCTTATGTAGATTCTCACTTATCCACCATGACCAGATTTCCGTTTTTATAATCCAGAGAAAAAATTTGCTAAAATTCCCACATGAGATCAGGATAAAGTCAAGCAAATATAGGAAAACTGTTTCTTCCTCCTTCTCACTCTCTCTGTTGTGAAAAACGGGCTGCTGAGAGAGTTCAACTTTAAGGAGCACAAAGTCTTGTCATTTTCTAGTAATTCCTGTCATTAAGATGATATTATCAGGAACAGACCCATTTTGAAGGTCACACCTGTAGTAATTCTTACATTTTAAATTCTTAAATTTTATGAATTAATCAACTATAAAAGGCCAAATGTATTTGAGCTATGGTTTCTCACAATTCTAAAATTTCCAACATAGGTACCTCTACTCATAAGACACATTCAGAACTGGTCACGTAACATTTTTTGGGAAGAAAATCTTGGTACCGACTTCAGCTGGATACGAAAGTCAAGATAATCGAGCATGTAGAAAAAAGTTCTTGAGATCATGTAGGCAAATAGGCAATATCTGAATTTTTAAAAGATTTTTATCAGGATTGTATAATTCTAAAGGGGGTGGGCTTGACAGTTTGACAATTAGTTCCAGTTGTGCTAGTGGTGGGGCTTACGATAGTTTCATAGTAGCCCAAATTCTTTGTTTTCTCAACATTAAAATGAGTTTATTAATTTAGAAAGGAATTGATTAATTTCAATTAAAAACATCATGCAATGAGTAAAAACAAAGAAAGTATGGTGGTGCAGGAATATTAAAATAGGCATATCGTAATACCCTAGGATGAGTAAAGCAATAAAGTCTCAGGACTATTGAGAAACAAGAACTTAGAAAGATATTAGTGATGCACCAAGGATATGGCCAGTGTTACCTGAGGGTACAGGGGCTCACACTTGCACTTCTGTCTAGCTCTTCGTTCTTTCTGTAGATCTTTTGTTCTGCCTCATCTATACAACGTGGATTTGCATCACTCTCTAATTCTACCAATAGAAATATAGTATTCTTAACAATCAGTAAAATAATTTCAAACTTAACTTAGTAGTTTACTGTCAACAGTGATATGGTAATGTAATTTTTCAGCCATTTTATAAATGTTGTCTGAGTCTATAAATGTGTAAGAATAAGTAGATAGATAGGTAAATAGGTAGGTAGGTAGATAGATTTATTATGAGGAATCAGCTTACATGGTTATGGGAGCTGAGAACTCCCATAATCTGCCATCCTCAAACTGAACAAGCAGGGAAGCTGGTGGTGTTAATTCCACACTGAATCTGAAGGCCTGAGAGCCAGAGGAGCCTATGGTGTAAATTCCAGGTGAAGCCCAGAAGACTGACGTCGCAGCTCAACAGGAGACAGGAAGTAAAATGGCTGAATTCTTTCTTTCTCTTTCTTTCTCTTTCTCTTTTGTTCTACTTAAGGTCTCAAGAGATTGGGTGATGCCTCTAGTTGCTTTAAATCTACAGATTCAAATTCAAATGCTAATCTCATCTAGAACATCCTCCCTCACACAGTGGAAATAAGGTTTAATCCAGCCACCCCCATGCCAATGAAGTCAACACTCAAAACTAAATATCACACTACCACAATGAAGTGATCAGATCTGGCATCATTAATGGTGGGACAACCTAGCAATATGTGCCTTCTGCATAACACAATAAAAATGCATATGGCCTATAAAGTGTAATTTTTCTGCTACAACATGTATCTTCATAAGGCAAATTAACTTATACTTAATTGGTAAATTAGGGAGTAAGGTCAATGGAATATAAAATGTGTGATGGTTCATTTATGATTTTTCTTAGTCAAGAAGAGCAGAGTAGAATTGTTACCTGGCCTAACGTTGCCAGAGAAAATCCTGGCTCAAAGAAGAGAAGATCCTCGGCGCTTAAGGCAGAAAGTTCTCAGCATGTATAAAAACAGTCAGGAAAAGTCAGTAACAGGTACACGTGTATTCAGAGGTGGGCTGAGGAATAAGGATGGGACATTATCACAATTATCTGCAATCATAAATATATTCTCCCTTGATTTCTTCTAATAAAATCTTTATATTAATACTTTCCATATTTAGTACTGAGATTCATATAGAATAAGATTTTGCATATGGTCTGATAGAAAAGTCAGTTTATGATTTTGTAATATACGTATACCATTTAGGTGGCTTCATTTATTAAAGAGAGAGCGCTCTTTCCCTTGCTCTGCAGTGTCTTCTTTGTCATAAACTCTCTCTATTGGTGTGGGTTCATTTCTAAATCCCCTGTTATTTCAATGTCCTATTTTGTCAGTCCTTGTTCCTGGAAGATGTTTTCTTTAGTAGTTTAAGATTTCCAATTTGTACTTACTCAAGGTTCTCTTAACTATTCCTGCCCCTTTACATTTCCAAATAGCACTTAGAATTAGTTTGTTATTTTCTAGGCCCTCCAAAACAAACAAACAACAAAAACCACTAGGATTTTTACTGAGATCATATTACATCTCTGTAAAGTTTGAGAATTGTCTTCTAATCCATTGGACATAGTATAGCCAGTTATTTATAATCTTTCCTCATACCTCTCAATGTTTTGTTGTTTTCTACATATGGTTCCCACATAACCTGCATTGGACTGATGAGATTGTAAATGACATTATTTAAAAAATAACTCTTGTTAGTTGCTGGTATATGTAACAATTGATTTTTATAGTAACTTCATGTCCAGTCCAATGATATAACTCAATTCACTAATTCTAGTAGTGTGAGTGTGTATTCTTTTGAACTTTCAATTGGAAAATCGTGTTGTCTGAACATAGGAAGATTTTTATTTTGGATATCATCATTATCATCATTTTATTACTATTTGGTTTATTGCACTGGGTAGGATTTGTAGGAAAGGGTGTAAACAGGTCATAGGAGCCATCCTTGTTTCACTCTAGAACTCGGAATCCTTCATTTTACCACTAAATTTGTTTGCCGTTTTTAACAAAATAGATGCTTTATACCAGAATGAGAAAATTCCATTTTATTTCCAGTTTTCTATTATTTAAAACTGTGAAAGGGTTTTGAGATAATTATTATAATTCTTTTCATTATTTTATGTTAAATTAGAAAATCACATTGATTTGCTTTAACATTTTAATCGACCCTTGAAGTCATGGAATAAATGTAACTTTGTACAAAATAATGTCTTTTTGAGGGGGGATGGAAGGGGCAGAGAGAGAGGGAGAGAGAGTATCTTAAGCAGGTTCCATGCCCAGTGCAGAGCCTAATGAAGGGCTTGACCTTACAACCCTGAGATCATGACTTGAACTAAAACCAAGAGTCAGATGCTTACTGACATACTGCCTTTTTAATTAATTGATGAACTCCTTTTGATAAAACTTTCCAGGATTTTTATATCTATTCAGGAGAAATACTGGTCTTTTAAGGTTTGGGGTATCAAGCTGTGCTGGGGTCATAAAAAGAGATTGAAATATTCCTACTCTTGAATTTATGTAGGCAGTTTTCTAAGATTGGTATTTTTTTATTTATTTGTTTGCTTAAAGATTTTCACTTAGAGTTTTATATGAAATGTTATTTTAATTAAATTCAACTATAAAAAGACTCATTAGATTTTTATGTCCTCCATCAATTTTGAGGAAACTATATTTTTGTAGGAATTTTGTTTAAGTTTTCATATTTATTGGCATAAAAGCAACTTACCTTTTTTTTTTTTAATTTTTGGCCCCATGATAACTCCATAAAACAAACTACCTTAAAGATTATTGGCTTAAAAAATACATTGCTTTTTGTGCATTAAATATGTATTCAGTGAATGACATATATTCATTAATTTTAGAAGTTTAAATGTAGATTTTTAATTATCTATGTAGAAATAAATCATCTTCAAATAAGAATTTTGTTTCTGCTTCTCCAATCTTACACATCTATCATCTATCATCTCTCTACTATCTATCTATCATCTATCTATTTATCTATCTATCTATCTATTATCTATCTATCTATCATCTGTGTTGGCTTTGCTCTTTCTACTTCATCAGCTTGACATAGTTCTTAAATCTAAGCTGTACTTGAAGGGGTCACATGCTTCATGGGCCAGCTGGGGCAGTTTTGATAATTTGGGCTGGATTCCTCTCTGCATATCTTGAGCCTCAGCTCTATCTTTTGGTCTTATTCACCTTTGCTCCACATTGTCTCTCATCTGTTCAGACTAGCTTAGGCTTGTTTATAAGGAGAAGGTGGGGGGTTCCTGAGTGGCTCAGTTGGTTAAGCAACTGCCAGGGGCTAAGGTCATGATCCTGGAGTTCCCATACCAGACTCCCTGCTGATCAGGGAGTCTGTTTCTCCCTCTGACCTCTTCCCTTTCATTCTCTTCTCTCTCTCTCAAAAAAACAAAACAAAAAACCCCAGAGAAGGTGGAGATCCAATAGAAAGAGAGTTGAATCATAGAAGTCATCCTAAGATCTGGGCTTAGAAGTTACATGGCATCATTTTCCACCACAGTTCATTAATGAAGCAAATTGTAAGACCCAATTCAAAGGATTTTGAAATAGATACAACCTTTCCATAGGGAGAGCTAAAAAGTCACAGTGAAGAAAGCAAAGGCAGAGGGGAAAAATGGAGATAGAAGCCATTTTTGCAATCAATCAACTACACTCTTATTTTCATTGCCTTTATTACTGTAGTGTTTTCACTTTTTTTCATTTTTGATATTGATTAATTGTGCCCCTTTTTTCCTGTTTATTGATAAATTTTTATGGGTTTCTTAGTTATTGATCTTTGCAAAAAAGCAAAATTTTACTTTGCTGCTTTTTTTCTTTTTCTTTTTTATTTCACCAATTTCTTCTCATTTCCTTCATTCAGCATTTTAAGCATTGATTACCTGTTGCAACTTTTTACAGAAATTTTAAATAACTGACTTTTAAATGTTCTTAAATAATTGACTTAAATTTCTCTAATATATATGCATTTCAAATATTTTCTACTTTGCAAAGTGATCTCTTATTTGGAAAGAAAAAGCTACTTACATGAGTTTATTTCAAAATATTTGGGACTTGTTATCAATAAGTTTTTAGCATTTCTTAGTTTTATTCTTATCAATAACAAACTACACATTTTTAATATTGAGATGTTTTTTGTTTGTTTTTTTTTGCCCAGCATCTGATTAATTTTTTTGTTTGTTTGTTTCACGAGTACTTGAAAAGCATTTGTAGTTATCATTGTTGGCTGCAGTTTCTTATATGTAGCATTAGGTCAAGTTCGTTCATCTTGCTACTCAAATATTCTATACTCATACTGATTTTGTCTGCCTTTTTTCTTCTGGAAAAACTATGCCACGATTTCTACCATGATTGTGGATTCACTTATTTATCTTTTTTAATTCTTTCCATTTTCTTTTAAGTTGTTTGGTATAAGCAATCTTGAATAAGAACTGGTTATTAGGTGATTTTAGGAGATTATTAATAAGAACTGGATATTACCTGATATTTTTAGGTATGACAATGGCATATTTATGTTGGTTGATATTGTTTTTAGAAGATGTATAATGAATAATTTAGGGAAAAAGACATCTGACACTGAAACCTATCATCAGTATTTTAGGAAATAAATTTTGCTTTTTATTCACATGTGTAATTTTGTAGCAAAAATTGATAATTACTGATGCTAGATGTTAGGTATATGTGTGTTATAGTATATAGTATATAGTATTATTTCAATATTTCTATATGTTTAAAATTCTTATAATTAAAAATATTGGATAAATATTCAGTGTTCTGAAGTTGCTTTTTAGATGTCTCATCTCGCTGAATAGAGAAAAAAGAATTCTTACAGTAGGATGGGTGTATTTTCTTTTTGTGTGTTAAGTGCCAGCTCTTCAGTGCCTACTATATTCAGAAGTAATCACCTAATACATTTGTCTCTGTATTACCAATCCATTTAGAATATTCTATAGAAAATACCTGGCTCTTGATATCACACCCCTAGTGAACATGGGTTGAGTGACTTCAGTCAAAGATCTATGTTTCATAGAATGCTGATTTTCCAATTTAGGGCATTACAATTAGTTCCAATTTTATCCAATAGCAATTCTATGTACTCCACATTTTCTCTAAGGGTCTCACTGTTTGCAATTCCACTCAAGAAATAAATACCAGTATTGAGCCTTGTTTAATTGCAGGAGACATAAGCCTACTTAAGTTTGATCAAGTAAAAGGAGATTTATTATACAGCTATTAATGAAAAAGGGAATGCTGATCAAAGCCTCAGAAAGAGAGGAAATTTGAGCTGTCATAATTTGTTAATAAGACACTGCTTTTAGCTCCTTATCTGTCTTAGTTTTTTATCTTCTTATATCCTCAATATCTGTGTCTCAGCTTCATCAGGAGAGATTATCTGATTCAATCAGTCCAAATGATGAATTGTTCTATGGAGGAAGAGTCTTCCCATTCCATTCAGATGCAGTTAGGTGGGAGGGAGCTCATATGTCCCATATTCTAAATGGGAAAACCATAGGTGTTGGCCAGAAAGATTCTTTCGGAAGAGATTGTGGACTGGGAAATAGTGATCAACATCTTCAAGACATTTTGTCAACTCAAGCATTGTCAAGGTCATTAGCAAACTGAGCCAGTTTTCAGTAATGATTCTAACTTGGAAAAGTAAAAGTATTAGGTCTGCATGTGCATGAATTCAGCTAATATTTTATAATAAATGAGAAGAACATTTTAAGAATCTTATGTGTCATGATCAGCTTTCTGGAAGAAGAGACTGCCCTGAATACATTACTTCCTTAGTATTATACTAAATGACTTAGACCTTCATCAATGTGTAACACAATGTTTAGGTAAAATAGCCAACTTGTTGGGGCACCTGGGTGGCTCAGTGGGTTAAGCCTCTGCCTTTGGCTCACGTCATGATCTCAGGGTCCTGGGATCTAGCCCCGAATCAGGTTCTCTGCTTAGCAGGGAGCCTGCTTCCCCTCTCTCTCTGCCTGCCTCTCTGCCTACTTGTGATCTCTCTCTCTCTCTCTCTCTGTCAAAAAAATAAATAAAATCTTTAAAAAAAAAAGATAAAATTGCCAACTTGTAATTACAGCACTGATAGAATCTGCTCTGTTATCTGATACATGGGTCTGCCACAAGAAACTCCTTGAATCTATGCAAAAGAGGGGAGAATAGATTTACATTTACATCTGTTTTCCTAGAGAAATGTGAATGAAAGGAATGTCATGCATTTTAAAGAGGTTTCCAATGGATGCCCTCTGGTAGGTCCCACCTGTCTCACAGAGGTATTTAATTCAACTTGGCAAACATATATCTATTATAACTTAAGAATACTAAGTTTCATGGGGAAATTAATACAAAGTCAATATCCTTATAGAACTTAAAGCATTTTATGATTATAAAGTACACATTAGATTGTGAGCAATACTGTTAATATATGATAAAGTGTTAATGTATCTGTTATAAACTATTTGAAAGAGTAGTCTGGAACAAGAGTTAAGACATTTTCAGGCATGGTGTGTAATGACCTTGACAAATGGGTAAATTCTGGATAAATGGAGATGAAAAGGGAGACACAAGCAGAATGGAGGAATATTATAAATAGAGTGTAATGAATTAAAATCAGGGTACTAAAGACCACAGGCTTAAACCATTTATAATTCTATGAGAAATTTTATGAATAAGGCAAGGGGAATATACCCTCTCCACTATGATTTTATGGAGGGAGTTGTGCTTTGTGGAATTAGGACTGGAAAATTGTGCTGAACAAGTCTGGTGAATTTGAAAAAATGTTTCATTTATTTGTTAATCTAACTCAATATTTAATGATTCAGGAAGATGCAAGTGTCATTTTTGTGATTCAATATTACCTATTTTCACAAACACCTTCCAAATACTGAAACAAACACAAAGACAAACCATGGATTGTCTGCTGCTTCTTGGCAGTAGTACAGTAAATGGTTTTACTAAATTATATGTTGTTTTTCAAATATTGTAATGAAAGTCTGACAAAAATTCTATTAATTTTTTTCGTTAAAGGTACACATTTTTAGGGGTCTTTTAATTTGAAGTACCAAGAATATTTCAGACTATTTTTCCTGAGATATCTCAAAATCCTGAAAATTCTTTTTCATGTAGATTAAAAGTTCATGTTAAGTAATAAAATGTGTAATTTATTGTTACAGCTTATCACTGAAAAATAATTCTTATCTTTTTCTCCCACTAGTTCTTTAGAACTTGCACATTTGAAAAAAACTGTCTTCCACATTTTTATTTATCATATGTAGTTAGTGATATCTCTCTGTAGGGTTACAGTGGGAATTAAATGAGATACTTGACTGGTTTAAATGTAAAAACCTGAGTAGGAGCAGCTATAATAATCTAAGCAATAATCTAACAACAAAGTATAACCATAAAGAGCCATTTTTAACACTATTAAAATCATGTCAAACCTAGCAGCATGTAGTATCACTACATTGTAAACACACTACCTTTTTACTCCTCTCTTTAGACATTGTTTCGACATTATCCTTTATTTCTTAACCAATATTAATACTTTTCCTTGAAATATCCCTTTTTCGACCAGCCAAACTATTATTCATCAAGAAACACTCCTTCGACATTTAGGATGTGAGCATTTAGATGCCAAGTTTTATATAATTCATAATATACCTGGATTATCTGTTGTGACTTGAAGATGTGAACTGGTCTTGAAGAATTCTAAACAGGGTCGCCTGGGTGGCTCAGTCAGTTAAGTGTCTGCCTTTGGCTCAGGCCATGATCCTAGGTTCCTGGGATTAGGCTTCTCTCTCTCCTTCTGCCCCTCCTCTCCATTCAAGTACTCACTTGCTCTGCTCTTTCTCTCTCTCTTTCAGATAAATAAATAAATAAAATCCTAAAAAAATAAATAATTCTGAACAAATTTAGGAGTAAATGCAGCTTCAGGAATGGCCCAAAATATTAACTTCTTTTTTGGATTGGAGGAGAAATAAATCACTCCTGCTACCATGAGGAAGGTTAAAGCTCAAGAGCTGGAGGAAAAGTGGGAATGTTTTATCCATATTCCCCTGCAACAGCTGAGGATATTGAAAGAAATTTCTTTTTCATGGACCAAGGAAAGAAAACAGAAATCAAAAAGACACGTCCTTCTACCATGCTACCTATTCAGAGTTGGGAAATACGACCTATATGCAGTTTCTTAATGATCAAGAGAATATTTATACTAAAGGAGATGTTAACGGATATTCCTCTGAGGTTTCAAAAGGCATGATTCCCATACCTACTTGTGATAATTCTGCTCTGACTTTCTGTCTCATGCCAATATTAATGTTTTCAGCAAAATTTCAGTCTCTATACTATTTTAATAGATTGATGTTTCTGAAATGCTAAGAGACTACTGTTTTAAGGGAATGTATAAATTTGTTCTTTTATTCCAAGACCTGACAATTCTTTCCTTGAGAATAATCTAAGGAGACCCATTACAGCAAAACTTGCTGTGAATGTCCTCAGATCTTACCGAGTAGTCCTTAAATCAGAACACCTTCATGATTAGTTAAACAAAGCTATTCTTTTTATTCAAATTTTTGGGCCTTTTAGCATAGAGGTTTTATTAAGGAATAGGCCTATAATTATTTGAAACCTCTGTGAATACATTCACAAGGCTAATATTTCACAAAATAAATTCCTTCTCTATTCCACTCTCCTACTTTCTAGTTAATGTGACTTAAACATTTTTTTTCTTTAGATATCAATCACTCATCATCTATTTAGGTTTTATTCTTTATACACTGAAGATATAGCTCCTAACAGCATAACATACTTAATTTACTGTTGGTGATTATATCTGATAAAATGACTTCAGCTACATGTCGTGGAAACTGATCCAAAGTGACTTCACCCCAAAAATCAAGAAATTTGTTGTCTCATAAATGGTTGTCCAAAGATAAGATGAATTTCAGGGCCAATTGATTTCAGTTTTGTAAGGGCCTCTTTAGCCAGAGCAGCCCCACCTTGGTTGAATAGCCATTTTGTTGTTTATGCAGTAAAACTTAAATTGACCTGCCCCCCCACCCCAGGGGAACTTACTTAAAAGCAATTCCCGGAAACCAGTCCCAGGTAACAAAGCCCAAATATAAGGGCGGGTTAGGTCAGGTTGAGATAAGGGCCCGAATGCAGGGATGAGTCGGATCAGGTGGAGACATCCAATCAGTGGGGCGCACATACTGTCTCCCTAGCTACCAAGGAGTGTGGGCCCCGCCTTTTGGGTGCCAATTCTGACCAAGGTGATAGGCTAGTTCAAATAGCTACTATGGGGTAAACTGTAATTCAATTGGCCACCTGTGTGGGACCTAGCATGACCATGCAGCTTTCTCTGTGTGTTACAATCTCATTGGCCACCTGTATGTGGCAGGCCCAACCACAAAATGGCCCAAGCGTCAGTTACAGTGTCAGTTACGGGGAAAAAAACTGCAGAGTCAACATGCCTAGTACGATAGGAGGAACTGGGCCTTGAGACACCGGGTCCAGGCCCTTTATTGGAAATCCCCTAAATTAACACATAAATACCCTGCTGTAACCAGACTCAGGGTCCAAGTCCCTACTCCACTGCGTTGGGTATACTTGGACCCAAGCTTAAGCTTGCTGAATAAACCCTCATGTGATTGCATGGGTGTTGGCTCCTTGGTGGTCTCTTCCGTATGAAACTTGGGCACAACAAGTTTCCCAGTTCCACTTTTGTGTATGTGTGCGTGTGTGTGTGTATCTTAATTGTATGGGGGCTGGGGTGGCTCAGTCAGTTAAGTGTTCAACTTTGGCTCGGGTCATGTAGAGATCCAGTCCCACATCAGGATGAGTCTGCTTTTCCCTCTGCTTCTTCTCCCTCTGTCTCTGCCCTTCCTCACACTCTCTCTCTTCCTCTCTCTCTCAAGTAAATAAATAAAATCTTTAAAAAAATACATCTTAATTGTGCATATTGGATTATACTTCAGGCAGCATTTCTCAAGGTGGCTCCAGTTTTCACACCAGCATACTTCAACATGCAAAGAAAGAGATGAATGCTTTTGTCCTAATATTGCCAGGAAAATTCTAAGATTCACTATAACTGGAATGTTTAGCTCATATATGTACCCTGATGTTTGTCATAGAAATAGAATACACTGATTAATTTAATCCAAACTTAGGAATTAGGGATATAATTGGTTATACCCAAGGCCCAGGTATGGCTAAACCTTGGGTATCTTAACCAGATTAGGATTTGTATTACTAAATAGAAAGAAGCCGTGTAAATGATCAACCTGCTCACTATAATGATCCTCCTTTGAAACAGAACCTTTTGTTCAGTGTCCTTTTTTCATGATCAAAAGCAGTTTTATTCCACATTGTGCAAAGGATAAGAGTTGCTATGTGTTGGTATAGAGAATTTTTTCCCCTTTATAAATTTTACAAGTACATATTCAGTTAAATATCATGATCCTTAGCATCCCATTTAAACCCTTGGGCTAATTATCTCAAAGGTGATCCATTACATGATTAAGGACAACATTTACATTACTAAGATCTATTGATTATTTGTCTAATTTATTCACAGTGATCGTGTTTCTAATCATTTCAATCAGAATGTGCCATCTACTCATACTTGCTAAAACTTCGTTTTAAAAGTAGCATTTTATAATCATCCTTCAAATATTCTGAGGTTTGCATTCCTGTAAAAATCAGTGTATGTTAAAATTAGGAATATCAGATCCAATGTTTCCGTAGAAACAATTTTATAATGGAAGGCTATGTTACAGACCAAGAGATTGATGCATTTTTAGTTTAGTTTTGTTTTGTTTTAGAAATGGTTACTTACAAATAAACTGCTTTATCAACTCTTAAATTAAATATAAAAAATATATTTGTAACACAAATAGTATATTTTTCAGTAGTTTTATTGAATTGGGCAACATGGTGCTCAAGTACATAAAATGTTATGAATTTTGATAGAATTCTGGAATAATTTTTCTTTACTTTAAGAAATTAGAGGTATAAAAAGCATGAGTCAGGGGGCACCTGGGTGGCTCAGTTGGTTAAGTGGCTGCCTTCAGCTCACGTCATGATCCTGGAGTCCCTGGATGGAGTCCTGCATCAGACTCCCTGCTGGTCAGAGAGTCCTGCTTCTCCCTATGACCCTCCCCCTTGTCACGCTCTCCCTCTCTCTCTCTCTCTCACAAATAAAAAAATAAGATCTCACAAATAAAAAAATAAGACCTTAAAAAAAAAAAAAAGCACGAGTCAGAAACATAGAATATAAGTGGCTCCCTTGAAACAATTTTAGTGGGAAAATTTAGGCTCTTTTTAGGGATACAGAGAATGACTGCTGGGTTTTGTTTGAATATTTATTTAGTTGTCTGTTTTTTGTTGTTGTTTGGAAGTTGGCTCACGAATGCTTATTTTGATAATTTCTATTGATCGTTGTAATATTCTTTATATCAAAAATAAGCTTTGAGTCCTCTGTATTTGACATTGTATCTATTTCTTTATGACCAGGTAATATAATTATGTTATATCTAAATTGTTTCAGGTAATGTATATGACCTTAAAGTACAGTGTTAGAACTGTCATTGCCAATCCTTAACGATCTATTTTTATTTTTCCAGATTTATTTATTTATTTATTGTTTTATTGGATTTGGAAGAAAGACACTGTAGAAGGAGGGAACACAGATCTTCCTGTCTAAATGTTTATTCATTGGGAATTCCTTTTTTGGGGAGATGGGAGTGGAATTCTTTCTACTGCAGGATTATCAGTGTTGTCCATGAGAGATGTTAGGGAGATATTCAGTTCAAGTTAGCTGAGGCCAACACAGGGGTTTAACTCAGCTCACAGAAGAAAGCTGGGAATGGAGCTAGGCTGATCCAACAGCAGACATCAAAAACATTCTCTTTCTGTTCAGATTCTTCTCTAAATATGCTCTCTGTATTACTGCCAGCTTTAATATTTAAACCATTTAGCTCCAGATTCCAGATAAAGAGGGTTTTTCTGTCTCCATATATAAAATACCAGGCAGTGAAGTCCAAATAGTCAGACTAGCCTAATGAAATGACCTATCACATCAATACAAGCCAAAGTCCATGTGTGTTATCCTGTGTTCAAGGAGAAGTAGAGAGCTGTGATTAGACTCCATCAAATTTATATGCAGCAGGGGAGAAGTACTTTATGAAATGAGAGTGACCATAACAAGTAGAAATTATGAAAAGATGATGGGCAAATAGAAGCAGTAGGTATCCAAATGTCTCTTTGTAATGGCCCTAAAAGCTAGCCATACATTCCTAATCCTTGGAATGTATGAATGTTACCTTATGTGACAAAAAAAAGACTTCGCAGATATGATTAAGTTGATAATTTTGACAAAGGGAGATTATCTTGGTGGGCTCTAAATAAAATCTCATATATTCTTTTTTTTTTTTTTTTAAGATTTTATTTATTTATTTGACAGAAAGAGAGCAAGCACAAGCAGGGAGGGTAGCAGGCAGAAAGAGTGGGAGAAGGAGACTCCCTGATGAGCAGGAAGCCTGATGCAGGACTCCATCCCAGGACTCTGGGATCATAACCTGAAATGGAGGCAGATGCTTAACCCACTGATCCATGCAGGCACCCCCAATCTCACGTATTCTTATATGAGGACGCCAGAGAGCAATTTGACACATGACAGAAAAGTATTTTCACCACGAAGGTGGAGATTAGAGTGATGTGACCACAAGCCAGGGAACACTGACAACACTAGAACTTGGCAGAGGCAGGGAGTGGATTCTACCTTAGGTCCTCAAACCTGTACACCTTGATTTGGGGCCAGGGATAGTGACTTAGGATCTGGCCTTCAGAACTGTGTGATAATAATATTGTGTGTGTGTGTTTTCACCAAGTTTATGGCAATTATCCCAGCAGCCACAGGAAACTAAGACAATTCCCAGCTGAATGATATTTGCCTCATTGTAATTGTTCTTTGATGAATCCTGGATGGATGTCTCAACAACCAAAAATGGTGCATCTGTTTTTCTTTCTCCTTGGTCCTTCTATAAGTTTTTCAGAATAACTCTCATGAATTTTCTTATTAAGGTTACATGTAGATAGTTTTGTATATTGTATACCCCTCAGCATCCTTCCACTATACTATATTGTCTCAAATCCTCTTAGGAAGAAAAAATGGATGAGAAGAAAGACCATGCCTATTTTAATGAAGATAAATAGGTACAGTGCTAGTTTCAACCTTCTCAATTATTTGATTTTGTACATATTAACTGACTTCTTTGATGTAAACATCTGCACACATTAATGGCACACTTATATCAGAAATTGGGCATACTGTAGATACTAAAATACTTTTAGTTACATTATTCGATTCACCATCACCTTCCTGTCCATGCACATGTAGAGATAATCCTTTTTGTAAATGGTGAACATATCTCTTAAAATATTGCATGAAAATCAGTGTAATATATAACATACTAAACAATATGTAGCAAGTTAGCACATAATTAATTCATATTTCCCATTATCTGGAATACATACACACAAATTTTTGATTACAAAGTATTTCAACTGATCATAAAATAACATTATTGGTACCAATTGCAAGATTGTGATTTATAAAAAAATATACATATTTGGTCACCCAAATGACCAAAATATATTTCTTATATACATTTGTTTTCATCCATGGCTCCTGGCTCATAGCTCCCAAACCCTTGGAATTTTCCTAAGTGTTGAAAGTGATAAAGGTGTCTTTTGTTATGTCAGTAAAGTAACTTTTGGAAAGCACCTAAGGATGGAAGCTGGTTGTCAGTGGAGACAAACTGTGATTAGAGGTTTGGAATTTTAGTCCCACTCCTTGGACTTTAGGTAGGGGAGGATGCTGGAAATTAAGTTCAATCACCCACTGTCGATGATTTAATCAGTCATGAAACCTCCATCAAAAACCAAAAACATGGGGTTCAGAGAACTTCCAGGTTGGTGAACACAGTGGAGGGCCTGGGAGAGTGGTATACCCATGGAGCATGAAAGCTCTGTGCCCTTTCCCTATACCTTGCCCTATTTGTATCTTCCACCTAGCTGTTTCTGAGTTATATTCTTTTATAATAAACCAGTATAATCTAGTAAGTAAAATGTTTCCCTGAGTTCTGTGAACCACTTGAGCAAAATAATTGAACCCAAGGAGGAAACTTTGATTTATAGATAGTTGGTTAGAAGTCCAGGTTAACATCCTAGACTTGTGAGTGACATCTGAATGTCAAGGAGGAGGTCATGGGAACCTCTGATCTACAGCCACTTGGTCAGAAATACAGGTAACAACCTGAGTTTGTGACTGGCATCTGAATGTGTGTGTGTGAATCTTGTGGGACTGAACCTTTAACCAGTGGAATCTGATGCTATCTCTGGGAAACAGAGCCAGAATTAAGTTGAATTCTCAGACACCCTGCTGGTGTTTGAGAATTGTCTGTTGGTGTGGGAAGATTACACACACACACACACACACATCGAAATCAGGTCCAGGAAACTTTTTACCAAAATACTCCAAACCATAATAAAATAGATATTAACATTGGTCATTATTGCTTCATGAAAAGAAATAAAATTTGACAGGTTTATTAAAGTCCATCTTCACCATCCCTACTCACTTTCTCAATCTACTCAGGGAAAGACTCACCTAAAATTGGCATATTTCATTCTGATATATGTTTTGGTAACTTGGCAGATACAAATGCATTTATAACCATTGTGTTATTGCTTTCATTGTTTTAAAAATACAAAATAGTGTAATGTATATAGTACCTCATAATTTCCTTTTGTTAAAGATTTATTCATGCTAAATAGTGCAGGATTTGTTCATCTATCTTAATTAGTTTTTATTATTCAACTGTTAAATGTGTATATTAAAATCATTTTATTTATACATTTCCTTGGAATGTGTCAGGAATAGTTATGTTGCTTCCACCTTTGCCTTATTACAAGCAGTTGTGCAATTAACATGCTTGAATATGTCTTCTTGTGCAATGTTGCCTGTGAACCCATGAGTGCAAATTATTAAATAATAAAGGATATGAAAATTTATAATTCTATTACATATTTTCAGATTGTTTTCCACTTTTTTTTTTTTAATTTTATTTATTTGTCAGAGAGAGAGAGCAAGAGTGAGCACAGGCAGATAGAATGGCAGGCAGAGGCAGAGGGAGAAGCAGGCTCCCTGCTGAGCAGAGAGCCCGATGCGGGACTCGATTCCAGGACGCTGGGATCATGACCTGAGCCGAAGGCAGCCGCTTAACCAACTGAGCCACCCAGGCGTCCCTCAGATTGTTTTCCAAATGAATTGTATCTCATTGTCCTTCTGATAGTTATGCAAGAGAAATTCTATTTCCCCACAGTTTCATCAACACTGAGTGTTTTCAACTTCCTATTTGTGATCATATCATTTAATAATATCTTATAACTTTGATTTACATTTTCTGGTTTTTAGTGAAATTAAATTGACAATATGCTTAATATTGTCAATTTAATTTTCCTGTTTCCTAAATTTCCTTTTTATAACTTTGCTAATTTTTTTTGATGGGGAGTGTTTTTCTTTCTCACTTAATAGATATATGAGAGTTTCTTATTCCCTAAATTTCGAACTTTTATTAATTAGGTGTGTTGCAAATATTTTCTGCAAGACTTTTCCTTGTTTTTTATTTGGTTGATGGTTGTTTTTATTTTTAAGATTGTTTATTAAAGTAAAAATTTAAATGTCAATGTTATCAAATTTACTGACCTTATCTGATGTCATAAAGATATCTTCTTCATTATATTTTAATAACATTCATATTTACATCTTTAACACATTTGGAATTTAATGTACAGGTATGAGCTAGGATCGAATTTAAATGTTTCCATATAGATTGCCAGTTATTCCATTCTTTCTCCACTGTTTGCTATGTCATTTCCCATATAAATACATATATTTGTCTGTTTCCAGATTCTCTCATTTGTTACATTGCCTGAGTTTTTTAAATAACATTCTTAAAATTAGTCTAATTTTATTGTGAGTTTTATATGTTGTTGGATAACTCTTCAAAGTTAACTGGGTTGTTCTTGGACCGTAAGTCTCACATAGACATTTTAGCACAACTTTACAAGTTCATAAAATATCATGTTGGGATTTTAATTGAAACTGCTTCATATTTAATTTCATATTTAACTTGGGCATATGACATCTTTATAATTTTGAGTCTTCTGATCCTGAATATGTTATAATCTCTCCATTTATTTGCCCTCTTTTATGCCCTCCAATAAAGTTTTATATTTTTTTCCATAGAGAATTTGCACTAATCTTTGGTTGGATTAATTCCCAGAAATCTTATGATTTGGGTTGATTTCATGAATGTTATATTTATTAAGCTGCATTTCTTAATTATTTTATTGTGGCAAAGTAGTGCTATTGATTTCAGAAATTATTCTCGGATCCATCAAGCATAATTAACTATATAGTCTATCAATTATGAATAATTATAGCTTTTTTTCTCATTCACTTTCAGTTTTTTTACTCTTGTCTTGCAATGAATAGGATCTCTAGTGCAATGTGTATAGATACAAAGATCATGAACTTTCTTTCCTTTCTTCTGATTTTAAAGATAATGCCTCCAGAAAAACAGTAAGAATATTTTCTATATTTTATTTTTAGTTATAAATGCCAGGTTAAAAAGTTTATTCTAGTAGTTTGCTGTGAGTTTTCTTTATAAATGGATGTTATGTTTTTTTCTAAATTTAGTGAAATTATCTCTGGTTTTCTCCTTTAATCTGTTAATATGGTGACTAATATTAATATTCAATACCAAAATTGAGGAGATAAATCCGGAAGTCTGGAAATGATTCTTAAATCTTCCAAATGCATGGAAATCAGAAGCAAGTTTTTCTTTGTTTCTGCTACTGGGCACAGTTTTGCATCATGGGCAGCTAAGCTAACCACCATCCCAGTTTTCCTGGGGCTATCTTGATTTAGTACCAAAAGTCCTCCATCCTCGGAAACTACTCTCTGGAACACATGCAGTCCCATTTTTCACTGATACATGTGGAAGTTTGGGAGAAAAGTACAAAAGTCATATAGCAACCAAAAATACGTACTGGAAGCAAATCATTTTTAGTATTAAATGGACACAGCAAGGATGGGTTGCCTTCCATTGTCTGTGTTGCTAGTTTTCCCTGACCGCTGATGTTGGCAGTCATGATTTGTATTTCCTGATAATGGATCATTCAATGTTGCCATCACTTGATTGACACAAGGTAATTGTGTAACTTAAGTGTGCTGTGTTTGTGAATGTTAACAATTTACCTTTTGCCTGTGCATTAACTATTGTCCTTGTATCAACATACCACTAGTTTAGTTTCAAGCATTGTGAATATTGTGACCAGCTTTTCCAAGGGTTTAGATGATGAAAATGAGAAAAATACAATATTAACATCAGCATTATCTAGAACTCAATGGAAAAGAAGATTAAACAACTGTGTAATTTTAATGACAAATAAAAAAAGACTCAGGAGCTATGTAACCAAACAAATCATACCATAAAATATGAAGAAAATAATTTGAGGGTGGGCATGGGGGAGAAAGCCCATATGAAAATTGAATCCATAAGTCGAAACCAGCTATGTACTTCTAAGTCAATCATGTTTTTTTTTTTTTTTAATCTCCCAAAATATCACTACTCAGTCAAAAATTATGGTTGCCGAATTAGTTTGAACAGATGACATGCATAAACTTCTATGACCATATCTATCCCTTAACTGCTCAATGGCAATGAGTAATGTTACATTTCCTGATATAGAGATTATAACTAAACCGTGTTATGTTTAAAACAAATAATAAAATGTCTACTGTTTTTCCTTATCATGTAGAGCTGCTTCTGTCAGATCTTACTAATTATCATGCTTTTTTATAGTGTATCAAGTGAATAGGTCAAATCACCGCAACAAATACAATAATGACAAAACATGTTCCCCTTAGCGTCTACATACTTTAATTTCTGAAATGAAGATTCAAATACTCTAGTTAATTTTATGAAAATTGTAATGAAATCATAGGAACTACAAAAGAATAAATTGCTGATATCTCGTCTAAATACAAACCAGTTCATGCTCACCTATCTGCATATTCAGCAGAAAGTGTAAATATAAAATTTAGCAAATTCTATTCATCTATAAAGTTCTTGTCAAGAAAATGAACAACTCTAATATTCTAAAATATCCTGCATATCTTGTATACTAAAAGAGGTATAATTTATTTACCTAAGATATTGATGCTGTTATAATGAGATTTTGTCACTTTTCATTTCATCAAAAGTATATAATATAATGAAATCTCTGACTTGTAGAAGCCTTTATAAAATAGGGGCGCCTGGGTGGCTCAGTGGGTTAAAGCCTCTACCTTCGGCTCAGGTCATGATCCCAGGGTCCTGGGGTCCAGCCCCTCATCGGGCTCTCTGCTCAGCAGGGAGCCTGCTTCCCCCTCTCTTTCTGCCTGCCTCTCTGCCTACTTGTGATCTCTGTCAAATAAATAAATAAAATCTTTTAAAAAATACATAAAATAAAATAAAATATATATCATTATTGCCTCCCATAGAAATATTTTTATTTTCCTGATGCCGAGTGATGTTGAGCATTTTTTCATGGGTCTGTTGGCCATTTGAATGTCATCTTTGTAGAAATGTCCTTTCATGTCTTCTGCCCATTTCTTGATTGGATTATTTGTTCTTTGGGTGTTGAGTTTGATAAGCTCTTTATAGATTTTGGAAACTAGCCCTTTATCTGATAGGTCATTTGCAATTATCTTCTCCATTCTGTTGGTTGTCTTTGGTTTTGTTGACTGTTTCCTTTGCTGTGCAAAAGCTTTTGATCTTGATGAAGTCCCAATAGTTCATTTTTGCCCTTGCTTCCTTGCCTTTGGCGAAGTTTCTAGGAAGAAGTTGCTGCTGCTGAGGGCTAAGGTGGGGGAGTGGGGTTGCTGCCTGTGTTCTCCTCAAGGATTTTCATGGATTCCTGTCTCACTTTGAGGCATCAGGGAAATACAAATCAAAACCACAGTGAGATACCACCTCATACCAGTCAGGATAACAAAATTAACAAGTCAAGAAATGACAGTTGTTGGCAAGGATGTGGAGAAAGAAGAACCCTCCTACACTGTTGGTGGGAATGCAAGCTGGTGCAGCCACTCTGGAAAACAGTATGGAGGTTCCTCAAAAAGTTGAGCTACCCTATGACTCAGAAATTGCACTACTTGGTATTTACCCTAAAGATACAAATGCAATGATCTGAATGGGCACATGCACCTGAATGTTTATAGCAGCAATGTCTACAATAACCAAACTATGGAAAGAGCCAAGATGTCCATCAACAGATGAATGGATAAAGAAGATGTGAGATAGATCTATCTATATATATCTATATATCTCTATATCT
>NW_022631008.1:11595223-11739642 GCF_010015895.1 Lontra canadensis
AAAAATGAAGGGAAGAATGAATTTTACATATATACATATATATATATATGTATATATGTAAAATTCATTACATATATATATATGTATATATGTAAAATTCATTCTTCCCTTCATTTTTCCCTCCCTTCTCCTAATGTCCTCCATGCTATTCCTTACATTCCACAAATAAGTGAAACCGTCTGGTGATTGACTTTCTCTGCTTGATTTATTTAGCATAATCTTCTCCAATGTCTTCCATGTTGATGCAAAAGCTGGGTGTTCATCCTTTCTGATGGAGGTGTAATATTCCATTGTATATATGGACCACATCTTATATATTCATCATCTGTTGAAGGGCATCTCTGCTTTTTCCACAGTTTGGGTATTGTGGACATGGCACCCAATGAACACTGGGGTGCATGTAGTCCTTCTTTTCACTACATCTGTATCTTTGGGGTAAATACTCAGTAGTGCAATTGCTAGGTCATAGCATAGCTCTATTTTTAATTTTTTGAGGAACTTCCACACTGTTTTCCCAAGTGGCTGTACCAACTTGCATTTATTCAGTTTTATCCTCTAAAAGAAAAGGATAATGTCCTAAAGGCAGTTCAGGAAAGAATTATTGGAAAAATAAACTGAAGGATAAAAACACACTACTGAAGGAAATTTCATATAAGTAAGATATGTTAATTAGTCCTGTTGTATTATGTCTTTATTTTAAAGGTATTACATTTATAAATTTTAAACACAGCATATTTTATATAATTTAATGACCAATAAAAGTAAAAAAGAAAATAACTTACTGTATTAGAACACAGAAACAAAAGTTTAAACTGTGAGTACCAACTCTTCATATTTTTTAAAAGAATAACAGGTAAGTGTATAACTATTCTATAGTATCTACTCTAACTTATTATTGTTGTTGTCGTTACTATTATTGTCTGGTGTGGCTGTGTCTTCAGTTTACTCTGTAAAATATTGACTATCCAGGGTTTCTGGGTGGCTCAGTTGGTTAAATGTCTCTTCTGGGATGGAACCCCACAGCAGGCTCCCTGCTCAGCAGAAAGTCTGGTTTTCCCTCTCCCTCAGCCCCCTCCACCCCACTTGTGCTCTCTCTGTCATCCTCTCTCTCTCAAACAAATAAATAAGTCTTTAAAAAATAAAAACAAAATATTGACTATGCTAGGTGCAGTGTACATTATATGATCTTTGATATTTGTTGTTTTGTTGTTTAATACATGCTTAATTTTTGCTTGAAAAGAACATAATGATTAGAGGTGCCTGGGTGGTTCAGTCCTTAAACGTCTGCCTTCCACTAGGGTCGCGATCTCAGGGTCTTGGGATAGAGCCCCACATCGGGCTCCTTGCTCAGTGGGGAGCCTGCTTCTCACTCTCCCACTCCCCCAGCTTGTGTTCCCTCTCTCTGTCAAATAAATAAAAATAAAATCTTAAAAAAAAGGAATATAATAATTAATTGTAAGGGTTAAGAGTTTAACGTACATTTCAATGTATAGAGATTAATACTTGTTTGTTTAAATCATTTATATTCTTACACTTGTCCTGATTGATCAATTAGTTTCTGGGTGGGAGGGGAGGTATTATTGTCCACCACACTAACTGAAGATATGTCCAGGTTTTCCTCACAATATGGACAGATTTTGAATTATTTATTTTGAAAATGTTTTAAGCTCATACCCGTTTTGAATTATAGCATCTAGTCAAATTATTACTTCAATCATTGTGTAGAGTAATGACTTTATCTCCAATAATCATTCTGCCTTAAATTCAAACCTATCTGATTAATATCATTATATCAGCTTAGCTCTCCTTAGTATTTGCCTATGTCATTTCATATCTTTTCACATGACATCTTTTTCTGTTATTTTGTTTTATGTGTGCTACTTGTGTACATAACATAAGAGATTTCTTTTTAATACATTTTAAGAATTTCTATCAACTAATGATATTGACATGTCAATTTATTGTGATTACTGATATATTTGGATTTATTTCTTCTATCATATTTTATGCTTTCTATTTACCATGCTTTTAGTTTTTTTTTTCTTCCTTTTTAAGAATTTTTTAAATTGTATTTTTAGAACAGTTTTAGGTTCACAGCAAAATTGAGTGCAACGTACAGAGAGTTCCCATCTACCCCCACTTCCAACACATGCACAACCTTCTCCGCTATCAATATTCCCACAGTAGCACATTTGTTACAACTGATGGACCTACACTGACACATGATTATCACTCATAGTTTACATTAGGTGACATAGTCCCTTCAGGCTTCTATAATAGAATGTCATAAACTGAGGGGCTTATAAACAACATAAATTCATTTCTCCTACTTCTGTAGTTTGCAAAATCCAAGAAAAGGTTCTGGAAAATTCAGTGTCTGGTGAGAGCCAGCTTCCTGGTTCATAGATGGCTGTCTTCTTCTTGTATTCTCATAAAGTGGAAGGGGTGAAGGATCTCTCTAGGGCCTTTTTATAAGGGAGCTAATTCCATTCATGAGGATATCACAGTTATGACTTAATCACGCTCTACAGGCCCTATCTCCAAATGTTATTACATTAGGAAGTTCAACATATGAATTTTGAGGGGACATAAACTTTCAGTCTATAGCATTAAGGTTCAGACCTGGCGTTATACATTTTTTGATTTGGACAAATGTATAATGGTATTCATTCACCATTATGGTATCATACAAAATAGTTTCACTGCCTGAAAATCCTCTGTGCTTCGATTCATCTCTCCTTCTCCCCAACCGCTGGCAACCACTGATTATTTTTACTGTCTCCACGGTTTTGTCTTTACCGAAATGTTAAATAGTTGGAATCCTGTAGTCTGTAGCTGTTTCAGATTGCCTTAGTAATATGCATTTAAGTCTCCCCTACCCCTTGTCCTTTCAAAGCTTGATAGCCCATTTCTTTTTAGCAGTGTATAATATTCTATTGTCTGTATATACTACAGTTTAATTATCCATTCACCTACTGAAAAAGTAGGAAAAGTAACTTGGTTACTTCCAAGTTTTTTCAATTATAAATAAACTTGCAGTTTTTGTGTGGGTATGTTTTCAGTTCATTTAGGTAAATGCCAAAGAGTATGATAGCAGGATCATATGGTAAGAGTACTTTTAGTTTATAAGAACTGACAAACTGCCTTCTGAACTTGCTGCCCCATTTTGCATTCTCACCAGTAATGAATGGGAATTCCTGTTGCTGTTGCTCTACATTCCAACCAGCCTTTGGTATTTTTAGCATTTTGGATTTTGGCTATTCTGATAGGTGTGTAATGGTATCTCATTATTGTCTTAATTTGTAATTCCCTAATGATATATGATGTTGAACATTTTTTCATATGGTTATTTACCATCTGTTTTTATATTCTTTGCTGAGGTGTCTGTTAAGATCTTTGGTTCATTTTTTAAACTGGGGTTTTGTTGTTGTTGCTGAGTTTTAGGAATTCTTTGTATATTTTGGGTAACCATCTTTCATCAGATGTCTTTTACAAATATTTTTTCCTGGTAGAGGCTTTTCTTCTAATTTTATTGGAAGAGGCTTTCTCAGTGCAGAAGTTTTTAATTTTTATGAGTCCAGATTATCAATTATTTCTTACACAGATCATGCCTTTGGTGTTGAACCCAAAAAGACATCACCATAGCCAAGATAATTTATTGTTTCTTCTATGTTATGTACTAGGAGTTTTGTAGCTTTGCATTCTACAGTTAGGTTTATAATCCATTTTGAGTTAATTTTTGTAAAGAGATTAACTTTTTTCATGTGGATGTTCAATTGTTCCCACATCATTTTGTTAAAAAGACTATCTTTTCTCTGTCGCATTGTCTTTGTGCCTCTCAAAAGTCAGCTATATTAATGGGGATCAATTTCTGGCCTCTCAGTTCTGTTCCATTGATCTATTTGTCTGCTCTTTCACCAATACCACAATGGCTATTACTACTTTATGGTAAATCTTGAAGTTGTATAGTATCAGTACTCTGTTCTTCTTCAATATTGAGATGACTATTCTGAGATTTTGGCTTATCCATACGTACTTTAGAATCAGTTTGTTGATATTCACAAAATAACTTAACTGGGATTTTGATTAGGATTGTGTTGAATCTATAGGTCACTAGGAAGAAATGTTATTCTTATAATATTGAGTCTTTTGTCCATGAATATGGAATATCTCTTCATATATTTAATTCTTCTTTGATTTCATTTATCAAGGTTTTGTAGCTTCCCTCCTATAGTAGGTCTTGCACTCATTTTGTGAGATTTATATCTAAGTATTTTTGGCTTTTTGAGTGCAAATGTAAATGGTATTGTGATCTAGATATAGTTATAGTTATACATAATTTCAAGTTCTACTGCTTTATTGCTAATTTGTAGGAAAACAATGAAGTTTTTACATACTAACCTTGTATCCTGCAACCTTGCTATAATTGTTAATTAGTTCCAGGAGTTTTTGTCTAATCTTTTGGATTTCCTAAATAGATGATTATGTCATCTGCGAACAAAGACAGTTTTAGTTCTCTCTTCCTAATCTATAATATGGGATGTTTGGGATCTTCAATGTATTTCCCACTATCTGGAGGAATGCAATGGGTGGGGAGAAAAGCTGATATACAGGGAAGAGTTAGTAAAAGTGGTAGAAAGTTCCCTGGAATGATTTTGAGTGCCTGGTAGTTTTTGAGACTGAGCAAGAACACCCCTCCTTTCAGAACTGGAAGGTTAAAATTCCCTTCAATTTTTTTTTTTTTAATGTAAGCTACTATCTTTTCAACAATAGCTTTTTCCCCTAACCCAGTTTGAATTGCTTTTCCGTCAATTGGATACAAATGTGTCTTGATATAATCACATTAGAATGTTAGGATTAAAAAACTGGAAATAGAACTGAATTTATATATAAAAGGATAACAACAACCTAAAATATGCCAATATTTTTAATTGTACAAAAATCAGAATTTTTTAATTCATTCCCTTAAAAATATTATCGAGCACATACTCTCTATTAGCCATGACTTTTTAGGTCCTGGGGTTACAAGTAATTTTTGTCTTTTGATGTTTGGATTACTGTTAAATTTATTTCTTGTTTTTCTTTTCACAATGTTATAAAATGAACTAGTAATTTTAAAGAAAATATAGGAAGTGTAGAGGGGAAAATATATATATATATTTTTACAATAAAAGCAATTAGAGACAAAGACTAGTTGTAACAAGTATGTGGAGATTATATTGTTAAAATGATAAAAAATGGAGATAGCAAACATTATTCTTACTTATCAAAGTTTACTAACCTGTGTGCTGAGGAACATAGTATGCTTACAAATAGGCTAGAGAGGTGCTGATTTATGATCTTAGTTTTCCTTGGAGCTGAGTGGAGGCTGGGGTGGCCAGGTGCCTAGGTTGGTTTCCACAAGCCAGAAGAAGACTTGTGCAGTCTACTTCTATTATTACTTTCTAAGTGGACCATAACAGAGGTTTGGAGACATTGTTTTAGGTGATCACTTATGTGATGTTTATGAATTTTGAATATAACATTCAGTTCCATTAAGATGACAGAGGAACAACATATAAAACCCTTCTGCCACAAATAGCTAAAAATCTTTGAAACAAAATAACTAATCAAGATAACATGAATGCACATATGAGATCCTAAAAAATGGAAATGAAATCTGAAATTTCTAAAATTGGAGTGAAAGGCAAAAAAATAAATATCTGATAAAGTTATCACATGAGGATGGCTCTCTGGACCTCCATTTTGACCTGAATTCTCTGCCTGCCTTTCCTGGCTGCTAGAGCCATGTAGGGCTGCTTACAGGTGCAAAATGAAAAAAAAAAAAAAATATATATATATATATGTGTGTATATATATACATATGTATGTATATATATACACATATATATCCTGGAGTGCCTGGGTGGCTCAGTCAGTTACATGTCTAACTCCTGGTCTCTCAGGTTTTGATATCAAGGTTGTGAGTTCAAGCCCCATATAGAGCCTACTTTAAAAAAAATGTGGTGTGTATATATACCAGATTCATAGTTCAGTCCCAGGCAAACTGTTAAGGGCTGGGTTAGAGAGAATCTGTGTGGCTGCTTTGATCTGTTCAGAAGTCCATGACTTCATTTGTTCTCCCATACTCCTACCCCATGCTAATATGCCATGTGGCTCCCAAGACTGAAAGTAAGGGGAAGAGTGGAGGGATGTGAGGAGGACAAGAAATCCCTCCACTTCCAGGAATTTGTCACCCTCCCCCAATCTTATCAGAGGCCCATATACCTTTTGAACTGGCTTTTGTTTCTGTTTTTTTGTCAATTAACATTTTTTAAAGATTGTATTTATTCATTATTTTAAAAGGATAGATTTTTTTTAAGATTTTATTTATTTATTTGACAGACAGAGATCACAAGTAGACAGAGAGGCAGGCAGGGAGAGAGGTGGGGGAAACAGGCTCCAGTTGAGCAGAGAGCCTGATGCGGGTCTCAATTCCAGAACCCCAAGATCATGACTGAGCCACCCAGGGGCCCCAAGATTTTATATATTCATTTGAGAGACAGAGAGAGAGAGAGAGAGAGAGAGAGACTGAGCACACAAGTAGAGGGAGAGGAAGAAGCAGACTCCACGCTGAGTAGGGAGCCCCAGGCGGGACTCCATCCCAGGACCCTGGAATCACGACCTGAGCTGAAGGCAGATGCTTAACTGACTGAGCCTCACAGACACCCCTGTCATTTAACATTCTTGTTAGTCTTTGGTTTATAACATAAATGTTAAGAGTCCTTCAACGTGATGAGCTTTAGCTTTTAAGATTCATGAATATCATCTTCAATCTATTGTTGTGACCAAGAGGTCCAAAGACCTAATTTTAATTTCAAGGCTGGGAATTTTTTGTTTTCTTTTCTAATGTGACCACCTTTTCCTGCAGCCCCAGATGAATCTGCTCACATCTAATTTAAGGAGAGAGTCCACAGATTAATAAGGGAATTACAGTAAAAAAAAAAAAAGAATATAAGTACATGATCTGATATCACAAAAGGTTATTCTGTCAGTTTTTTATAGCTTTACTCTCCTCTCTCCTGTGGAACCTACCCACCTTCCTGGGTCATTGCCTGTACAAGAGGATCCAAGGGAAGCAAAAGACTGACCACAAGGCTGAAGTCTGGTCAACCCAGAGAGGGCTCCAAGGCCACAGACTTCCAGTTTTTCTGAAATCAGTGGTTGCCTTCTACAGAGGAAATTCCTGGAGAGTAGAACAGATTAGGCCATGAGGAATTTGACCATGGGCTTAATTAGAGTCAGCAGAAAGATCAACAAAAGATTGTATTTGCCCCATTTTTCCGTGAGACAAAACTCAAACTTTACATACGGAACTCACTGACATTATGGCAATGACAGACAAGCATCTTAATTCATTAATTTTCTGTTACTGCCTTTACAAATTACTCCATATTTAGTGTTTTAAAAACAGTATGTATTTTCTTTTTTAATTGTTATCATTTATTATCTTATAGTTTCTATAGGTTGGAAATCCAGGTAGGCCGAGATAGGTACTCAGCATGGGATCTAACAGGGCATAAACCAAGGTGAAAGTCTGCTGAGTGCCTAGCTAATGACTCTAAGATCCATTTACATGTTTATTTAGGTTTTATGGTATAATTTGGTTCTTTGTGGTTATGGTACTGATGTCTCATTTCTTTGACATGATGCCCCCACCATCTTCAAGGCAGAAACACTGCTTCAAGTATTTCTAGTCCTTTAAATCTCTCTGACTTCTGTCAAATCTCTCCGATGTCCTCCTGTGCTTTAAAGGGCCCAAGTGATTACACTGGGCCCTCCATATAATTCAGAATAATCTCACTATCTTGAGGTCAACAGATCTGTCACTTTAATTATATTTATAATGTCTCTTTGTCATGTAACATAATAAATTCACAGGTGTTACATAAGGGGACAAAGACCATGGGGGCCAAAGTTCTGCCTATCGCACATATATGCAATATAACAATTTTAAAGATGACACAGATTAACATAGAGCAGAGTTAGGTTCTACATTTTCAACATTGATGCACAAGAAGCATGCCCTGCACCTGTTATCTGATCACTTACAGAAGCAGAAGAGCCTCCTGTAGCCTTTGCTTAGATAGTATATCACTTGAGATCCGTCATTAACTTCTCTGTGCATCTGTATTTTTATCTTAATACATATTACCATACCTAACCTGAACTGATGTAAGCATCACAAGAAAGAAGTAAATCATGTTAAACACAGTATTTTAATAATTTAATGCCTATTTCTTATTCTCATCACTGAGACTAGACCATCAGTAGAACCACTGCCCATGGTGTAAAAAGAAAAAAAAAAAAAGGAAATAAAAGTCAACGTTTAGAAGAACATGTATTTAGTATTATTTAACTCTAATGAGCTTTGAAAATCCTATGGAAAAATCCATATGGTATGTATAAGTGCAAATAGAAAGAAAAAAATCAGATGAGAAATCTATTTCTTTTCATGTTTCATTTTGCCAAGAGATAATGCGATCCTCGCTCTGGAAACTCATCTGTCACACTGTGCTCTATAAAGTGACAGGACACGATGTGACATGTTGATGAGACCCATCGTGACACAGAGCATGGTTTGTGGTCTGTGTTGGCATAGATAATTAGGAAAACCCTGGAAACGAGTAGTTTGAGAAAGATTTAATGAAGAATCGTATGACAGATAAATAAAAGGTAAGAATGAGCATACCTTTTTTAATAAAATAAAACATGCAGAATATTAGGTGGTCTTCCCCTGACCCCCAAATTTTATAATCATCTGTTTGGCATTTAACCTTCATATGTGATTAAGATAGCAAACCTCATACCACAGCATTCCCCTGTAAGAGGAGAATATAGTGATATGAGATAATTGAATTTTGTTCTGACCCTCTTTGGCCTCTGTGCAGAAGCAATTTGTGAATTATTTAGGAAAAAAAGGAAAAGGGTATTTGCCTCAAGAGAGAAATGTTGGGTGCAAGGAAGAATTTAGTTCAGCAGCACTGTCTCTTAGAATACATCTGCTTTCCCAGCTTGAAATGAAAATCGAAATGGAAATTTCTACTCATCCTTATGCATTAACAAGATCCCTTCCTTTCACTGCCATGCTTCATATGTCCTAAACTAGACCAATGGCACATCTAAAACTTTACAAATCATGCTGAAGCCTTTGTTATTAAAATGACAATGACTGAACCAATAAAAGAAAGTAACCCCATTGTAAATAAATACAGCATGAACATTTTAGCTTCTAAAGCCAAAACTAAGGCACATTAAGAGCAGTGTGGATGTTATTTGTAGCATTTCTGTTCCATTATACCTCTTTATATACTTTAAAAAAAGAATTGCAGCTTATAGGCAAAAGAATAGGGGTGAAATGAATCAAAAATTCTTTTTTTCTTATCCCTTTCTTCAGTGTTAAAGTACTTTTTTTTAGGTTGTGATTACATAACTTTCCATCTGAAAGAATAAAAAAAATGTCGATATTATCATCGAGCTTTAAAATAAATCACAAATATATCTCAAGAACACCGTTCTCCAGAGATTACGGATACACTCTTTTTATAGCCATCGACAGTATTGGCAGGTATGTGACAGCAAAGGGGGCAGGATGAACATGATTTAATAAAGAAATTCCAAACTAACACACAAAAAGTGAAATTGCAACCCGACTGTCAGAGCCTTAGAGAGTCGAGAGGCCAGTATGAAACATTTTGTTTTATTTCTAAAGCTTTGATTGGCCTGTCAACATGCATTTGGGCTGTCACTCTGAGGACACTTCTAGGAGCACTGAGTGGCAGGAAGCTCTTGATTAATGAGTGTTTGCATCCATTTTATTATTTGTTGCATATTTCTTCCATGATGTATTTAACTAGAACAAAAATTCATACGAGAACTTTTACAACCTGCACCAGAATTCCATTTCACTGTGGTTCACAAACTGCAGCAAAGACAATCCAGCAAACACACGTTTCTCAGAGATAAGGACTAGGATGTCAGTTCCATAACGTTACGAATAGATTCCTGTTGAAGAAAGGAGGAACAAAGAATCTCATACCAAAAAGAAAAAGTTGTAAAGAAATCAGACGTGGCTAAGAACTTCCTACAGTTGTTTCAAACAATTTCTTGGCTACCTTGCTGCTTTTTCATTGCAATTTTTTTTTTCAAATGGTAAAAAAAATACCCTCAAGATTGAGACTTTAAATTACAGCATCTGATTGTCTAAATATTAGCAAACAGTGTTTAGAGACTACAGCGTCCTTGTAATTGAGGACTTAGCATTCTCATTTCATGAGCTTCTGTGGGTTGGTGTTAGTGCCGGAAACCCGAGGTTGGCTCAGGGTGCAGGTTGGAGCACACATACTGGCTTCTACTTGGTCTTTTATTGTGCCACCTGGCTGCATAAAATGCGTGCAAAATATTTTCTCCTCTTGATTATTCTCCTCTTGATTTCTCTTCGCTATTATAATGGAGTAGTTTGTGTGTGTTAGGGCTTTTTATGTTTTGGTTAAAAAGAAAGTAACTCAAACTGGCTTAAAGGATACGTAATAAGGGGTGGGTTTTGCTTGTTTGTTCTGACTTTTATCACTAGAGGATCCGGGGCTGGGCATCAATCAGGATTGACTCGATTTAGCTGCTCAGGGCATTGCCACTCTGCATGCCTTGTTCAGGGGCAGCCACATCTTCTGACCAGCTTCTCTCCGAGCGGCAAAATGATTGCCAAGGATTTACGTCTCCCGCTCACCTGCCTCGCAGTCAGGAGTGAGAAACCAGGCTAGCTTCCTAGAATCCGCAGAAAACTCAATTGTCCGAGTCTAGTCAGAGGTTCTTTCCTCAGCCAATATAAAAAGCTTGGTGGGATAATCCAAATACCAAATCCAAATACCAAACACAAAACAAAATGAAGAGAATTTTAAGGCTCATGAGTTTAGGATTAATGTGTTGATGGATGTGGTGAAGAAATTTTGTGGAAGTTGAATTAATTAATATGAAAAGTTTACCTGAAAGAAATTATAATTTTAAGAGAGACCAGAAATACAGGAAATAAGTGTGATGAACTAGGGGAGGGGTGTGTGTGTACTCACTACTTCAATACCTGTGTGTAAGCATGAGTGATGCACTTAAAAACAGCTCAAGCACTATTGTAAGCAGTATGCTAAGCTCTTTATAAATATTATTTCATACCATATAGTCACCCTACTTAGAATTAAATATTATTATCTTTATTTTGCAGATGAAGAGACTGGATTTCAGAGAGATTAAATAACTTTTCCAAGATCATTGATAAAAAGTGATGGAGAATAATTTGAGTTCATATCTTCCTTAATTTTTTTTTTTTTGAGTATAGTTGACACATAATGTTACATTAGTTTCAGATGTAGGAAATAGTGATTCAGCATCTCTCTACATTATGCAATGTTCACCACAAGTGTAGCTACCATCTGTTAGCATACAATGTTATTGCAATACCATTGACCCCTAGTCCTTATGTTGTACCTTTTATTCCTATGACTTCATCCCATAACTGGGAACCTGTATCTCCCACTCCCCTTCACCCATTTACCCACATTCCACCTGCTCCCCTCTAGCGACCATCAACTTGAGCTCTATATTTATAGGTCTGACTATTTTTTCTTTGCTTATTCATTTGTTTTGTTTTTAAATTCCAACTGTGAGTGAAATCAAATGGTATTGTCTTTCTCAGTCTGACTTATTTCACTTAGCATAATACCATTCAAGTCCATCCTTGTTGCTGCAAATGGCAAGAGCTCATCCTTTCTTGTGGCTGAGTAATATTTCATTGTGCACTAAAGTTGTCTGTGTATATACATATATACCTATACCACATCTTCCTTATCCACTCATCTGTTGATGGGTATTTAGGTTGTTTCCATAGTTTGGCTGTGTAAATAATGCTGCAATAAACATAGGGGTGCATATATTTTTATGAATTAGTGTTTTCATTTTTTTTATAAATATCTAGTAGTAGAATTATTGGATCATATGGTATTTCTATTTTTATCTTTGAATTTCAAAGTTCATGATCATAACCACTACATTATTGTTATACCTTTTTTTTTTTTTTTTTCTGGTTTACAGGTCAATCTCTTACTATGTGAGAATGTCCTAAGGGCAGGGATTTTTTTTTTTTTTTCTACTTCATTCACTACCATATCTTCAGCCCCTAAAATCAAGCCTGACTTTTAGTAGATGGTTAGTTAACCTTTAAACATTGTTGAATAAAGGACTGATTATATCTCTTTGGCTAGAAAAAAAATGATATTTAATGATTGGTTTTGGGGCAATCCTGAACTTCATTTCTCTATAAGACTGAAGGGATAGAATTTACCATAAGAAACTAAAATAACTACGATGTCTAAAATGTCTGTGGATAATCCTTGAGAAAAAATTCTGGATTTGAAATCTGGCACCAGTTTCTATTAGGTTACATAACTTAAATATAATTTTCTGTGCCTCTGTTTCTTCATTTTAAGAATTATGGTAATTTACAATATACATAACATTGTTCTATTGTGTGTTACTGAGATGATTAGATGAAGTTACATATTAAGAGAGTCATCATGCTTTCTACTAAAAGTAAGACTCACTGGCTATTAAATAGTATTTTTATTATTATTACCCTCTTCTCCTAATTCAACATCCTCCTCATCATCTTCATCACCATCATCATCAGGTCTCTAAGTGGCTTATTTATATATATCCTGAGGGATACCATCTTTATAATCTGTTTTACAGTGTAAGATGGTCCTTAATCACATCAAAAAATCTGTTTCAATTGGATAAGTATGTCTGAGAAGAATATTTGGACTTATTTGTCCTAAATCAGAAACTCCCTAGAGACTGTCCTCATCAGAAGTCATTTAAAATTCTATCTAATGAGGGCTTTGCCAGTAGCAACACAAAGAACTTAAAGGATGCCTTTGATATTGAAACAGAATATTTTAAATTCTGACTTGGTAGACCCAGGTAGCTGAAATAAATTACCCAATTTTTCAGTTTCTGGAAAGGTAGAATTTAGGAATTCTGTAAAATACATTTGGTTCTGAAGACTTAATTAAATTTTATTCCTACTCTGTAAGACTGATCTTAAATTCACCTCTACTTTAGAAAACTGTTTTTAATCATTTTTTATCCACTGAAATGTTAATGCTCACACCTGATATTTGTAGCTATTTATCACATAGAATCTGATAGTATTAGTTGTTGTTTAATGTGTGTTAGACTTGCTTTTCTTAAAGTTTTTGATCATAACATATTCTCATGGTGACAGCATCTTCCAACCCAAAAAACTCACAATATAATTAATATGTATACACACACATACACACAGAGTACTTAGGAATTCTTTTATAATACCAACCTCCTATAACATAGTTAGAGCAAGTCATTTTATTTTGCCATTGAGAAAAGTCTAAATTTCAGAACATTAAATCACTTATTCAAGGTCACTCATCTAGTAGGTGACAGACCCCAGATTTCTACTCAGGTAGGTCTTTACATTTCAAATTTGGTATTTTGGGCTCATCTCTAATATAATTATTGCTGCTGCATGTGTATATTCTTGTACTAGATTAGCAGATTTATGAAAGCAGGTACTTTTTCTGGATTTCTTTATACTTTTCAGAATATCCAATGTATTTCTCAGAATACACAAAGTGACTATAAAAAATTATGCTTAATTGATAAGATGGGAAAACAGAAGCATGTACAGAGGCTATCTGTTGGAACGATCTAGTCCTATCTTCTGTGGATGCTTTCAAGTAATAGCTTTTAAGCAAGGTTGAAATGCAGCTTCTTAGTTCATAAAACAGTAAAAATTTGTAAATCAAAGTTGGATAACTTGGTCCCAGTTTATTTAAAAACACAGTGACCACAAAAATGTGTGGGGTGAACGAAAACTGCAAGGAATAGTGTAGGAATCTGGGGGTTGTCTCCATCCTTAGGCTTGAAGAACCTGGAAGGAGGAAAAAGTCTGTAAAGTAGAGCCCCAGCCAACTGGAGGCAACCTTATAAGAGGGAATTATGGAAAGAAAGAATCTGACTCCATTCTCCTTCCTTTCTTCCACCAATCTTTCGACATGGCAGAGCATTCTATTTTTATGGTATATAGAGGCTGGTCTAGAGGAGTAGAGCAGGGGAGTGGAAGGGGTGCAAGGCAGATCTGGAGGTACAATAAAGGTATTGAAAACATACTGATCTTTCTATATACTTGTGAGAAATAATAAAATCATGTGCATACATGTGCCTGGTAAACTGAAAAGGATAAAAATATTCTTTATTTTATGTCATTTAAGGGTTTATTAAATAATTGTTAGTTAATTGAATCACAGTATAATTCTTTTTGTTAAAAAATACAGCTCTATAACTTGTCCAGGTAAAGAACAAAATTTTAGTTCTAATTCTATTACATTTTCTAGGGAAATATGGTGGTTCAGAATATCTCAACTATTTTTTCTTAATTGCTGAGTGAACTAGCCTTATAGCTAATAAAAAAAAAATCACAAAAAAACGAAAATTGCACTTGGGCTGCAAATGTCAGCAACTCTTTCTGTCTTCAAGTCTATCACATATACTTATCAATCCTTTGAGCAAACTCATTCCTCTAAAACTCAAATAAATAAGAAAAGTAAGTTAAATTACTCAGAATTTTACACTTAGAAGAAAAATCAAAGATGACTAGCCCTCCATTTTCTATCTACACATGATGGAAATAAAGCTCAGAAGCATAAAGTAACTTGTCCAGGGTCATGGAACTCTCAGATGAGATTGACTATGAAGACTGACTTCCTGCATGGAGGTCTTTGCATTACTCTATCCTCACTTACCTATACCCACTGAAGAGTGCTAATTATTTTAGGCAACCTCTGTTTGTTGTTGCTGTTGTATTTTGTTTTGTTTTGTTTTACTAACTTTTACCCCAGTGTTTTTATTTTCTGAACATTTATTATAACCTACATATAGAATATGAGAGTAGTGTTTCACTCCAGTGACCCTCAGAACTGGTTCAACTTCTTTGACAGTATAAATAGGGGTTCTGCTTTCTCCTATACTCCTACAATCCTTTCTAATATTGTATCCTCAGACAAAGATGACCGTTCCATAGAGATGAGGATGCAGAACTTGCTAGACCCTCTAAATAACTAAATGTTATTTAACCAACAGCTTATCAAACATCCATCCATCTCTTTATTTGTTTATTCATTTAATAAATGTTTATTCAACTCCTATTGGATCAGTGGGGATATAATAATGAATAAGATAAAGTCTTTGACCTCAAGAGGTTTATAGCCTAGTGTATAGTGCCAAGAAGGACATGATAAAAACACAAGGATACATTTGATCTTTGGCATAACCATTGGGTGTATTACATACCAGTCTCTGTTCTAAATAGTTCACATGTATTGGCTCAATTAATATTCACACATATTTGAGAGGTATTATTTACTTCATCATACAAACAACACAATAGAGGCCCAAATAAATTAAGTAAATTTCTCAAGGTGGTGATAATTACAGAGTGACAAAATGAAGGCTTAAAACTACACCGTCGGACTGAAAAATTCAAGTTCCATACTACTTCCTTGCAATCCAAGTACTTTGTGGATACCACTACATCACTCAGAAGATTCTACACTATACGCTTGTTGGAGTGCCTGTGCCATTTTTCCTGCTAGATTTTTAGCCCCTCAGAGAAAGAAACTATATTTCGTGCATCTGGGACTTATCCACAGTATCTATCATCATGTTTTGGAAAAAATTACTTTAGAAACAAATTAAGGAGTATATGACCTTTTCTTTGCCTAAATTTGTGATTAAAGAAAGTATACGAGTAATATCAAATATACGGAATGAGCCAAATACACGGAGTAAAATTTGCAAATACATTCTGTATTAGCAAAATGTAGGCTCTTATAGTGATGCACGATGAGCTTCATGCTCAAAGAATAATCCTGTTCTATTGTTAAATCAAATAGGATGTCTAATTAGCTAAGCATAGATTTTTCTTTCTTTTTTCCTCCCCCAGAAACCCATTCAATTTTTAAAATATTCAAAATTCCTAAACGAAACAATTTTAATCATCTATCTGTAAGTTGGTAGCACTATAGGAAATTGACAGCCTGGCATCAGAGTTAAACACCCTTTTAATTCTTCTTGCTCCTAATTTGTATCATTAGCGTATCTTAGTCTGTCAAAGTAATCAAAGCCATCAGTGGGGGAGAAAAGGTGACTTGTACGTACAGGTATCATGTATTTATTAATATGATTATTTAAATCATTAAGTTGGAGAGAGCTTATTTGTAATGAGTACAGTTGCTGACCATGTATTTATTAGCGTCTTTCCACAATGGCAAAGGTCCTATCCACAAGTAAGCAAGCTGTGACTAGCATCAAGGATTGGTAATACAGCTCTGAGTAATGTGTGCTCATGCACCTATGAGAGCATACACGTGTGGCCTTTGTGTAAGGCACAAGCAAACCGGTAAAATCAAATCAAAGGCATCTGGGATAACATCTCTTATTTCATTACTTTCCAATTAGAATAATATGAGACCTTGTGGGCACGTTACATGATATAAAACACCAAATCACACCCTGCGTGTTCACACATGGTGCACCTTAATTGCTGACAAGATATGTGTCTCTCTTGTCCAATAAGTGTCTTTCTCAGCCCATTACCTGCGAGGAGCTGCTACGTGGGGCTGCAGAAGAGCTTTCCCTGGAGTTTCAGGTGGATAATTGGGAAGGTCTACCGGCCCTACTCTTCCTGGCTTCTCACAGCCCACGTGTGATCTTATGCGACAATGTTACATCTTCTGACACACCGGACTGAGTTCGGTTGGGGCCAGCCACTAGACTTAAAAGCTCCATCTGAGGAAACTAACATTTGCTTTTGGTCTTCAGTATGGACTCCTGACCATTGCCTGATCCTCAGCAAAAGAAAATACACAGGAGCAAGCATGTGTGCATGAGCTCTACGTATAAAAATATATAGTCGAATTCGTAGATGAGAAACACATACTTACTCATTCAGAATTCCCTAGGAGGAAGAGCATAACTTAATAGAATGCAGTGTTTTATTTTTAGTTTTGAGAAAGTATTCATTAAGGGTAAAACAGGAAAGACGATCAAAGCACATGAAAGAGAAACTGCATTCTTTGTACTTCCCTTGTTGTCTTGACTGAAATTTAGTACTCTTCACCTCTTGCCCCACTGGATTCACTAACCTCCAGTTTTCTTCTCCCTATTGTGTTAAACTCAAAAAAGTGCCTAGAAACCAAAGAATAAGGTTGCCTGTGACTTATGTATGTTTGGAATAGGCAATTACCATACCTAAGCTTTCTCAGATACTTTTGAATTATTTTTACCCCCTCAAGGAAATAGAATCCTTTTTTTTTTTTTTTTTCCTTGTTTCTTCCCTGTCCCACTCTCACCTGCCTTTGCGGGTTTAGAGGCTGTCTGAAACAGGCACTGCGGAAACACTGGGTGGCAGTCCCTCTCCCTTCCAGCCACCAACACCGGAACAGACTGTCATCCCCAGTGCTCCAGCTATCCAGCACTGGATTATTTCCCCGTGTTTGCTGGCTGCACTGAAACTCTAAATCCTGCCGAAACAGAGTTCAGTAGAAACAGGGCAGTGCAGAGCAGCAGAAATAACAGCTTTTCCGAAAAGCGTGTGTCACAAAGCAAAACCATGAGATTTCCTAGGTCAGCCAAAACACGAAAACTGGAAGTGAAAAATGTCCTGCTCACTGATCCAGTCAATGGGATTAAATCACAAAACTTCCAACAGTTGTTTTCAGTAATCTCACCCGTGATGTTCTGAGTACAGATGCATATCTCATGATTGGTATCCTTTTCTGCTTTCCACGTCTATTCTGTGAACTGTCATCATTTATATGAGTTTCCTGTAATGAAAGCATCTGTAAGCTCTAGCATCTGGAGTCTTCTGCCATACTCTGTTTCTTTCTTTTTACTCTCTAAACACTCGCTCCCCTCACCCCATCCAAGACATGAATTTGTGTCACGGAACTCCAAAGCACCCACAGGACGGCTTGCCCGCTGGGACTCGGGTCATCCCTGCACAGGACTCACCAGTCAGCTCCTTCTGAACAACTGAGCGCTGCTGGATGGAAAATGATTTTTTTTTCCGATTAACTTTTAAGATTTATAAATATGACAATCCAAGACATTCAGAAAGTAATTGCATATTGTGTGATGGTATAAAAATTGTAAGCAAAAAAATTCCCATATGGCATATCTGATGTAAGATATTTAACTAAAATGACCAAAACCACTTAAAGATCCTGAGCTTCCATGAGGAAGAAGTAGATGGTTTAACCAGATGTCATGACAATTAGACCTAAATGGAAGTTATCAGTATCTGTATCTTTATCTACATGGAGTCTTTGTTATTGTTGATGTTCTGCCTCTAATAATCTAAAACTCAAAATAAGTAAACAAACAGATAAATCAAATAAATACATTAAAAAATGCAAAGGCAAATTTGGGCAACACATTCACCACAAAGTGTTCCATGTTCCTTAAAAGCACTTGTTCTTTATTATCAACTGCCCATGAACAGTTAATAGGAGTAAGATTTCGTCATTGTTAATTATTGCCCAGTTAAATAAAACAAGTTAATTAGTAAGTTAAGGTATAGCCTTCAAAATCATGCCTAACAGTCAGAAAAGGGTGGTAAGAATTTATTATTCAAGTAATTTTTCATACAGTAAGAATTTATTAATAATTCCTTCTTTTAACAAATACTGCTTGAGTTTCTTCTATGTGGTAGAATTTGCTGTGGGTTCTGGAGCTTTAGCAGTGCACAAAATAGATGAAGCCATGCTCATAGGGCATAGCATATACTTCATATCAAGCATCTGTCTCCAATGCTACATTAAAAGGTGATGTAACCATTTCTTATAGATCAATAAATTACCTAGTACCTTACCTTAGTCATTGGAACTGCTCAAATTTTGTTTTAAAAGTAAATTAACTACTATTGCCTTTGAGAATGGGATGCTTGCTTGTAAAAAGCAGTGTGCCTGCATGGAAAATGATCAGCCAGAAGATTTTTTTTTTTAAACGCATACTTAATTATAAAGAAAAATTACATTAAAGTCTGTATTGTGATGTTCATTATAATGTATAGCATTTTGATAGCACATTTCTAGAGGCATGAATGCTTTGCTTATTCCGCTGCCTACAATTTAAATATTTATAATAATATATGCAGAAATGGTAACATTTTACTTTTATCAGAAATTCAATATTGAAGTTCTTATATATAAAGTGGAAAACCTTGCCCATGTGACTCATGCACTGTGCCTGTGACTTTAATGCCTTTAACAAGACAGCCTAATGGCCCATTATTGTTTTTAACATGCCACCTTAAAATAACCTTTCGGCAAATTTTCTGACATATTTTATCTTAGCCTCCATTTATTTCATTTATATTGACCCTGGTCCCTTTAAAATAGCTGGTTTTTGAGAAACATTGGAGTAAGCACAGCATTTCTGCAAAGACTTTCGGATTCTTCCAGTAATTCCACGTTGACGTTGCTTGGTTTTATGGGTAGCAATCTGCTCTTCTTTGGGATTCTGTCAGGATCAGAAAAACACACATTAATCATTTACTATAGGAGCCCGTACAGCTCCAAATGTCCCCTATTTCAAGATGACAATTGGACACTTATCAGGAATTACCCACATCCTTACAAGTGAGTAGTTGGCTGTGCAGCGCAAACCGTGGACTGCAACTCCTCATCAGATGGTATTTGTAGAGACCCTAGGATGGACCTCTATAGATTGTCATGTGAATTCAGGGCTGCCATAAAAATGTTCTTTGTTTACGGATGTACTATATTTATTGATGTACTATCGTGACTGTTTCACTTCCAAACTGAATCTGAACCTTGATGCAGCTCCAAAGGAGCAAGACAGCTTTTAAAGGACTTTTGGGTCAGGAGCCACACCACCTGCAAAAACCTTCTTCAGATTGGAGCTGGGCCTAATCGTAGAGGAGGCCAGGAAGATCATGCTTCTAAACTGGACAAGCAGTGTTGTGGGAATTCAGGGAAAGATTTTGTTAGTTTCTCCCTCAAAGATGTGAAAACATGTCTTTGACTGTTTGACATTGTGTGAAGATGTGTGGTCCCCAGAAATCATTAAACAAAAGCCTTGTAGGATAATTTTCACCAACGGAATGTCTTCACATTTTTGTTATCTTTGAGATTCTTACCTTCTCTAACATTCGGCCTAAGTTCATAGCCTTTTAATTACTTTTCCCATCTCTAGCAGGTAGTATGCTCAATTGGGGGTTGGGGGCAACCCTCCCAGGTAGCTTTTGGAAATACAAAATCCAGAGTCAGCTAGAATGCAAATATTACTTTCCAAAATACGTGATAACTGAATCACTCTTTTTTAGCATTTAAGCTGGACAAAGCACTCAAGAGAAATACATATGTTATTTCTTACTTAATTCTAGATTATTCTGTCTCTAAACATATACAGTTTTTTATTCTTCATATTTGACTCTCATTATCCCCAAGATTACTAGGTCATTTATAGCGTAACTCTTACCCACATGTCCAGACATATTTTCAGTTTGAAAGAGAGAGAAAAAAGAGATTTCATACATCTATTCATTTCTTTGTATCTTACACATTTTATTCACATCTATTTAATTCTATTCAATATCAAGAGTTTAAAACTGGAAAGTGAAAATTTAACATGTAGTAAAATATAAATTACAATATGAGTGGAAATCAAGTGTTGGATTAAAATATTAAATTAAAAAAATTCAAACACATGAATGTTTTTGTAATACAAATTCAATATTGTCAGATATGCACATAGATAAGGTGTGAAAGATAAAATGAAAAAAGGTTATGAAAGACATTGGAACTTGTGTCTTTAAAAATTTCTTTGGATAATTTTCACATAACCTTTTAATAAAAATGATCATAGAGTGGTTTAAATGTTATAGCCAATGAATATATATAATTCCAATATACTCTAAGTCCCCCTATTTGATTTTGTTGAATAAATGAATGAATGGGGAGTGAGTGAGTGAGTCAATGAATGAATGAATAAATACATACATACATATAGGAATAGTTCAAGAAAGGTTGCTGGATTTCATGAAAAATCACATCTGGTCCTTGAATGACAGAAATCTGAAAAACAGATAGGAAGAGCAGGGTGCTATATTAACATTCAGCATGTGGAGCTGAGAATACGGAAGGCATCTTTAGCTACTGAGGTTAGAAAAAGAGGGGAACATTTTTCAAAAATTATGTAAGTAATATATTGAAAGTGATTTTCAGGGAAGATTCATATGGCAAAGTAGGAATACAAATTAGTAGAAACTTTCTACCAAATGACTTGATAAAACATATTAAAACCCCTTTATGTGAATGTTTAGTATTTATCTGGCCATCCATATTTAAAAATTTATCTTGAGATAACTGAAGATATATAAGAGTGTATGAGGGGTGCCTGGGTGACTCAGTTGGTTAAGCGACTGCCTTCGGGTTAGGTCATGATCCTGGGGTCCTGGGATCGAGATACACATTGGGCTCCCCCTGCACTGTGGGGAGCCTGCTTTTCTCTCTCCCTCTGCCTGCTACTCCCCCTGCTTGTGTGCACGCTCTCTCTCTCTCTCTCTCAAAAAAATAAATAAAATCTTAAAAAAAATAAAAGTATGTGAGTATAGAGGTGCCTGTCTGGCTCAGTCAGTAGAGCATGTGACTCTTGGTCATGAGTTGAAACCCCATGTTGGGCATAGAGCTTGCTTGCTTTAAAAAGAAAAAAAAAAAAAAGAGTACATGATTATAGAAACTCATTTTAGTATTGGTTTTAATGATAAAAGAAAGAGACAGAAAATGGAACAAACCAAACAGCTGAAACAGACTTATAGGTTAAATAAATTAATCTATAAAGTGTGTGAATGATTTCTGATATGGAGAAAGTGGCGAAACTATACTTACTGAAGAAAAAATAAGTTATGAAAGGATTTTCTTATATAATCTATATGTTAAAAAATACATATTTCTGCGTTTATTTTTCTGAATCCTTTTATAATATGCAATATGAATTTTTATGGCATTCCATGGTTTCTTTGCTTTGAACATACATTTTTAAGATTCTTTCTCTCATCAGTGTGTATCTATGTGTATATATCCATCTAAATTTGTCTGTTAATTCCAGTTAAGAAGAACTTGTACTTAAATACAGATTTCTCAGGACACCTAGATAGCTCAGTTGGTTAAGCATCTGACTCCTGATTATGGCTAAGATCATCATCTCAGGCTCTGTGTGGAGCCTGCTTGGGATTCACTTTCTTCCTCGCCCTCTACCCCTCCCTACTGTGCGTGCTCTCTCTCTCTCAAAAAACAAAAAACAAAAAAACAAAACAAAACAAAAAAGCAAACAAACAAACAAAAAACAAATTTCTCTTTCTTGGTTTGGCAATGTTGCTCTTTTGCCTTGGTTATGATGACCTACTCACTATGATCTATCTGTCAAGATACTGTTAAAGCCATCCTTGATGTTCCAGAACACACATGACGTCTCAAAACTTCCAAGGCACTTTGACCATAAGAAAATCCTGATGTCCACATCAGTAACACACGAATTTGATTCTCAAGCCCCTTCCTTATTAGCTAAGGAATTAAGTTATCCTATCTGAACCCCAAGCTCTTCATCCTTAAAATGGGACCATTAAGTGTGAATTCACAAGAGTGTTGTTTAGATGACATGTATAAAGTCCCTGGAAGAGTGTGCCCAGCTCAGGTGAAGGGCATGAGACACGTGAGTTCTTCTTCTAGGCTTTCTGTTTATATGATATTTCTCTAACTATACTGAATAGCGTTTAAGGGTAAATAAATTGAAATCCGTTTGTCCCTGGTAATATGATAGAGCACCAGGTATCTAGCCATTGTTCAATAAATATTTGTTGACGGTGTGAATATAAATTCACCATAATGGAAATTTGAAACAACTTTTTAAAATATCTTTTTGGGAGACATACATAAAATGGACATATTTCCAAGAATATACACTGTTTTCTCTTTCCAGATATCTTTACCTCTAGGAGAAAAGTGTTTGCTAATTCAATGGGAAACACAAAGCAGTAATCTTGGTAAAGTGTACATGCATGATTTTCTAGTTGGTCACCTACTCACTTGGTCAGGTGATAGTGAGAACCATGAAAGTGGTGGAAACAAACTCAGAAAATATAACAGAACTCAGCAAGGGAGGTTATGGAGTTTATCAAAATTATAAAAATAGCTTACTTTTTTTATAAATGTGATTCTTTAAAAGGAAGGGTTTTTTTTTTTTTTTTTCTTATTAATGAACTGTGTTGGCTTTGTTAATTTGCTAAAAACTACCTTCTTGTCATGGCAAGATATTGTTGGGGAAGTTACCATGGAGGCTTTTTTTTGCTCAGGTATTTCCTTGAAGGCAACCAAGCAGTCAAAGGAGCAAACAAAAAAATCCCTGAGAGAAAGCAAGATTTGTCTAGTGAATTTCCTATTAATTACGCCAGAGACAGGGACATTTCAGATCAAAGCAGACAACTGTAACCTTGTAAATTTAATTTTTTAGATTAAGAGTCAATACGGTGTAATACTCTGATCACCTCCAAGTAAAAATACTGTTACTTGTTTTAGGCATTTACTTGGCATAATCAAAGACACTTACCTGGCTAAAATGGGCTAACAGCTTTAGAGAATAGAACATGTTTTGTTGAAATAAATATAAGCATATTCAAAATTTTTTTTTTTGCTCAAGTCATTTGAGAAAAACACTACAAACCAAATTGGAAAGTAATTGCAAGGCCTGGCTCCCACATTTAATCAGGTGGCAGCTACGGGGCTCTCAGCTAACAGACTATAAATGAATTCTGTAACATTATTAGTAATTGTAGCATCACATTTCACAAAACAAGCTAAAAATAATAGCAATGTGTAAATTTCATTGCCATAAGGCCCCCACTGCTGAGGCATTTATTTTGCATCATATCCTCACCAAAAGGGGAAAAAAAAAAAAAGATCAATAGAACTGTCACTGAGTCATCGACACTTCTTAACTTTGTTCCCTACCGACAGATGCAGCACCTGCTGTATGTAGTTCCTGGTTTTGCACTCCCGCTTGCCAGGAGAGTGATGGTCTTTACTAGCAATCATAGGAACCGAGCCGGTCCGACTCAATGTCACAGAGGCCAATGTATCATGCCCCCTGTAGGTAAGGAGAACTGCCAACAACATGTTCTTAGTTCACAATGGACAGATTGTGAAATTGAAACATGAACACAGAAGCTGTGTAGGAGGGGGAGGAAGAAGAAATGAGAAGTAGGAGAAAGTGGCGGATGTAAATTTGTTTTGTTTTGTTTTTCCTTAGCGGTACTGGGTCCTGATAAAAGACTAATGATTAGAGCATCTTAGCCATGCTTTTTAAAAGATGATGTTTAAAGACTCATCTCTGACTAGAAGGTTGAAAGAGACTGCTTTAAATTCTGAAATAAGGAAGGTGTCATTATTTTCCACCTATTTGTCTTTTTTCTTTTTCCCACTCTGTCCCTCCCATTTTCCTTCCCCCCAATCTCCTACCCTCCTTCCTTCCTTTTTCAAAGTTTATAATTACTAAAACAACTTTTAGCTAAATATTTCTGAAAGGAAGAGAATGTTTCAGTGTGAGTATGTGTGTGTGTGTGTGTGTGTATGTGTGTGTAAGGGTGCCATTAAAGTAACATGTGCTAAACTGTGTCTTTGCATATTTTAAATCCTTTTCCTGTTTTTTTTTGTCAGAAATGTATTTGTTTTTCTTTACTTAGATAAAATAATTTAAATTCTCAAAACTTAAGTGACCACATCAGCTTACAATACATTTTTATCTTAGTACATGATATTTAACTCAAATGTTCTTATATGCAACTAGAAAAAAATGAAAATAGTGACTACATCAACTCTTTCTTGGAATAATTAAAATAACTTGAATTAAGTGGAAATAGCACAAATTTAGCTTTTTAACAATGGGAGAGAAATTGCTCCACCCTTATTTTACTAAAGCAAAATCGTGTTACAACATACCATTTGTAAAATAAAAGCAAAGCCTGAATCTTTAATATAAATTCTGGCAAAAATTGTTTTGTTTCTTGGGTCTGGATTACATAAATCTAAATTATAAAATGATTTGATGCATAAAATATTTAGCAAGTTATTGTGCTTTGGAAAGAAATCATCTAAAGTAGTGCTATTTTCAAATAATCTTTCAGTCTATAATATATCAAGGATGTGAAAATTACTTTATATGTTAGAAAATTGGCCTTTAACGAGAAAAAATATTAGACAATTTTAAGTGCAAAGCTATTAACTGGCTGATTTCTGATCCCTGACACAGGATGTCATCCTCAACCCAGTGCCTGGCTGCTCAGCATCCTGTGGGAACCACAGGCTTCCGAAGATTTCTCTTTACAAATAACAATCAGTTCAGATAGAGGAGACACAAGGAGAGCCAGTTAAATCTTTCACATCATTACCAGCCTCATTGTTTTGCAAATCAGTAGCATAAAGTAGAACACGTGCATGAATCCTCTTACAGGTTCCTGAATGCTAGGGATTTCAAATATGTGAATCCTGTTGATTAGCAATAAACGAATACGCCGCATCATAAATCATTACCCTTATAGGCTAGGTAGGTAGTTTAAAGATTACAGGTTATAGTTTGAATTCATCAAGACTTGCCCATCTGCAATGATGAGGCTTTCCCCTATTCATATATCAGTCCATCATTATTGTGAAGTCTGCCACATCTGATCACTAGCTCACTTGAAGAGCTCAAAACAGCATTTTGGAAGCCTCCTATTTATAGTAGAGATATGTAGAGTAATCCAAAACACTGTCTGCTTTAACATGCTAACCCTCTCTTGGCAAGAAATTCTTCTCAGGAGACTCCAATTTCTGAAATTATCAGGTCCCAAAGCTGAGTGCCACAACAATGGGATAAAAAGTGATTTATCTGTATTTTAACTGGTTGCCCCTCCACCATTGTAATTTGCTTTTACAAATGCAATTATTCATTTTCTTCAGTAGGTGACTAAGTTGATCATATTGCACTTATAGGTATTTAATATTCATTTTCTTGTAATGATTTTTCAGTACTATTTCCCACAAATGTCAAAATCCCGAGTTGTTTATTTGAATCCTACTTTATCGCTCTAACAATGAGAAGCTCTAATTACAGAGTGCAGTGAACTAGGCAGCAGAGAGAGCTTGCATCCCAAATACTACTGCTAATATCGAGACATATGATGAATACTAGTAATTTCTTTACAATACATTCACTACTTTCTGGTGTTTGGACACAGACTGTTGTCTTACTTTTAGAGGGGTAGTGGCAAGCTCTGGAGTGAGAAACTCCTTAACCTTGTTTGTACTGTCTATTCAAATTGAACTTCATCTCCTGAAGCAGAGAACTCACCTAAAGCTTATTGCCCTGGAGTGCTTGAAGACAACACCTTCTCTCACTCAACTAAAATAGCAACATAGAAAACACACTTGGCATCGATCCTCATCCTCAATCATTCATGTGGGTGGTACAATGCCACTCCACTCTCAAACACTTGTTTGTTACACATATCTAAATAATATTGGTTATAGGGAGCACACAAGGAAAAAAAAAAAAAAGTTTTCCCCTCCTACTCCCCATCTGTTGTAGAAAACACACAGGTTTTTCCACCACAGGTTTAGAACAACCTCACGTCCTTGGAGCACAGACTCAGACTGCGTTGTAATAACAGTGTGAACCTTCCTCCCACTCCTCAACCCACAAACCTATTTTTAAGGCTGCATTTTGAGAATAGCCTTCACCATGATGCTGTTGGAACATAAGCTACCATGTTAAACAGCAGTGGCATGAGACTGACTAATCTTGATGAAATGACCAGCTGGCTCACTAGCTCCTCTGTAGAGCAGTAGTAACTACAAGACTTGCCCTGCATCTATGTGTTGAAATACCTTCACTGTTCTCTCAAACGTAAATGGTACAAAACTACTCTTCATCAAGGCAAAGCCCAATTTTATTATTTTTTTATTTAACACATGTAACGTTTTCACAAAATATTTGCAGATATTTTATTAAAAAATTAAATGCAATTTCTACATCAGTTGTTGACTTACTGCCTCATCCGTGAACTCAATGATCAGGAAATACACATGAGGGATAAAAATGACTTAAAAGATGCAGAGATAACAAAGGAAGAACATTGAGGAAGTAGCTGATTCAGCAATAAAGCTGAATTCAATCTCATAATAACTTTCTCTTCTGAATAGCACAAGTGATTTAAACACAATGTGCCATGGAAGACCAATTAGATGGGGGCATCTGATTACAGAGCTAGGAATCCAAAGTTCTACATTCTATTCTTGGCTTCATCACAGGTTATTGGTAGAATCTTTCCCAGATTACTTTTAACCATGTCTCCATATTAAAAAAGACTCAACATTAATTTATCTGCCCTTCTTCTAATTAAAAAAATAAGATTTATTAGCAACCGACTCTCTGGAAAGTTCCAGAAAACAAGATGCATATAGTCTTTATAGATCTTATAACTAATTTTGTTTTAAGGCACTTTTAGTATCACTCAAGAATAAAAAAAAAAAAAAAAAAAGATAATGCCTGAACTAAAACAAGGGAACCTAACTTATAATAGCCAGTAATGTGTAGCTTGTGTTATTATCAATAATTTTACCTCAAAACTTAATTAATAATAATTTTTAGATAGTCAAAAGTGATAAGATTCTACATATAATGTTTTTTACAGTTAACTTTTTAAGATTTTATTTATTTATTTGAGAGAGAAACAGAGAGGACATGAGTGAGGAATGAAGGGAGGGGCAAAGGGAGAAACAGACTCCCAGCTAAGTTCAGAGTCCAACACAAACGTGGGGCTCAATCCCAGGACCCCAAATGATGACCTGAGACTAAATCAGATGCTTAACCAACTGAGCCACCCAGCTGCCCCTACATTTTTTTTTTTTTTAACTAAACAAGAATGAGAACTTCCCACTGATTTCCCTAGAGATGAAGACTTGAAAAGAGTGGAATCTTGATTTTGTAGTACATAATATCAGCTTATTTAAATATTCAGTGGAAAGTAAATACATTTCATTCTTCCATAGGCTGACCTAGTAGTGAAATCTAAGTTCTGAAGAAAGAATGAGAATAACTACTTTATTTTTTTTAAGGTGGTTGTTATCTGAAAAATTAACTCTTCATAGTTAAACTTTTTACTTCTAATTAAGCTTCTTAAATCTTTGAAAAATAGCTTTTCATAAATAAGCCTTTATAATTAATTTCTCATAACCATCCCATCATACCTGAAATATATGATCATTACATTTTTTAAAAAATATTTATTTATTTATTTATTTTAGAGAGACAGAGAGTATAGGAGCAGGGGAGGAGGAGAGGGACCCAGAAAAAAGGAGAGAATCTGAAACAGACTCTCTGCTGAACATAGAGGCCGACTTGGGGCTCAATCTCATGACCCTGAGATCATGAGGCATCCCAAATCAAGAGTTGGATGTTCAACTGACTGAGCCACACAGGCACCCCAGTCATTACCTTTTATTTAATTTGCTAATATCCTTCTACTGCTTGCGATCTCTACACAGTGCTCATTGGTGAATACTGCTGACTGGTTGATGCTTTCCTTCTGCTACTCTAAAATCTGAATGGGATCCTCTCTTTGTAGCTGTGTCTCTAAATCATATTTGAATTCTTACTTTACATGTCTTCTGAGATATTGTTAATTAAAGAAGATAGTGAGAATAATAGAGCCCAACTCAATTAAACAAAAATCAATTTATGTAGTAATATAGCAATTAATTACATATGTCAGAATGACTTGAAAATCTTTTATTTGTATTTACAGAGAATCTAAATTTATTTGAAATAAAGAAAGATATTAGTTGTGGAATATTAAATGGAGAAATAAATGGAAATCAGTATGAACTGAAGTGGTAGACCTGACATAAATTTTTTTAAAAAGTAATAAGAAAATAATGGCATTTTTCAATGATGAGCTTTCTTTTATCCAAAGTTAGAATGGGGATAACTTATATCTCAGTGTCATTCATCTCTTTTTTCTTTTACCATATCAGTGAGGAATAGGGGCCAATTCTCAGTAATACTTTGGATACTTAGAAGCCCTAGTGGTTTATTTGAGTTTACACTATATAAATTTATGTACTCCCAAAGAACTTGTAATGCCAATGGCATTTATCAGGTATTGTTTGTAAAGGATATGAATAATAATAGTCCATCTGCTATATTCCCTTTTCAGCAGAGGAATCTTACAAATTAATGTCGGCCTGGATGTAATCCATTTAGGATGACTCCTGAGAGTCATAAAAATGAGATATATCTTTTTTAAAAATATTCCCTAGCAAATATTTGTCCACTAATTATTTTTCCTGCTTCTTTTTATAAAGTCCATTTTAAAGTTCTTTAACTCTGTCAAGTACTTTATGACTATCTGGGAAAAATACCCAACTACCCAACATTGACAGGACCACCACTGTCAACAATGATGTTAAACTTATATTTGTAAAGACCTAAGCTTATGCTGTGATATATTTGAGAGAGAGAGAGAAGAGAATACATGAAGATATATCAAGTATTTTAATATAAGAAAAATGAACACTAATATTTATTGAGTGTTCACCACCTACTTAGAAATATCTTTTTGATTTTCATCATATCTCTTTGAGACAGAAACACAAATTAAACTCATTTTTCAATTGGGGTAACAGAACCTTAGAAAACATAGAACATCATCCTTAGGTCCCACATTGAGGATATGACAGAGCCAGCACTGAAACGCCGGTTTATTTTCTGACCAATGTATGCTCTTAGTTACTATGAAAAATAGTCTCAGGGTGCCTGGGTGGCTGAGTGGGTTAAAGCCTCTGCCTTTGGCTCAGGTCATGATCTCAGGGTCCTGGGATCGGACCCCACATCCAGCTCTCTGCTCAGCAGGAAGCCTGCTTCCTCCTCTCTCTCTCTCTGCCTGCCTCTCTGCCTATTTGTGATCTCTGTCTGTCAAATGAATAAATAAAATCTTTCAAAAAATAGTCTCTGTTTATGGGCTGAGAGAAAGCAAACCTAGATACTAAAGTGGTCTGGAATGACAAAATTTTATGACTAAATTGATTTTATTAATTAAGAATATTACTGATACACAAAACTGTTTAATATTGGTAAACCTTGTACACCAGGTACAATTTATGTCAGTCATCATTCATAAGCCAATAGAATTTCCCCTCCAATTTTTATGGGGAAAGGAGCAAACAAGTTCTATATAATCATATCTCTGCATTTTCTGGACCATGACAAAATGGAAGATTGATAATAGCATAGAAATAATAAGAAAAAATAATACATGGACAACTCATGAGTGGGAACTATCCTATGTCTTACAAAGATTAGAACATACACATTTTGGGGGATTACTTCCTTTCATAGACATTCTGGTTTTTCTTCATTTGTTTTTCTATGGTAAACATTTTTTATCCTGTCCCATCCTTCCTTTTTCCCCCCAAGTTGATCTATTCTTTTCCATGTTCCATCACAAACTCCTCTTTTTAATTTATTCACTACTAATATTATCACAGTGTAAACAGTTGAAGCAAAGGGGAAAAGATTACAGTATGGAACGTTTTATGCCAAAATATAAGATCTATTGTTTGAACGATTTCCTTTTGGGCAATAAAGGATCCCCTCTTTTGCTTCCTTACTAGATAGAAAAGTGACATAGTAGAAAAAACAAAAACTAAAGGCTCACACACATTGGGATTTAAATTTTAGCTCAGCTACCTACTAGGTATAAACAATTGACCAAGTAATTCTTGTGTTCTAAATCTATCTAGGCATTAGAATTAATAATGTTTATGTTTATTTTTAATAAGTTAAGGATAATTTATATATTTAATTCAACTTAAAAAATGTATTGGGTGCTTACCAAAAGCCTAGTAATTTTTGGGGTTCTTGGAATCTACCAGGAACAAAATAGATAATTATTTCACTACTTACAGAATTTACAGTTTAAAGAGGGGAGATAGTGAGTGAGTAATCGACATAACAAATAAGTTATTCCTATGTTAAAAAGTGATTTCCTTAAAAAGTGGGGCAGGATAAGAGATTTGTGAGTTCTGGATGTGGACCACACTGCAATTTTGACTATGCAGCGTTGGGTAAATATTATTGAGGAGGTGTCAGAACTGAATAAAGGAAGAAAGACTACATGAACCTTTCAGAGGAAAGGGTATAGCCAGTGCAGACTCTACAGAGGGAATGCCCTGTATTAAACAAGAAGCTGTATGGCATGGAGGCTAGCAAGAAATCATTCATAGACATTACAGGGATATAGATGATGTAGGGTCTTGCCTCCAGAAAACAAGACATGCAACTCTTATGGTGTTTGGATGAGAAATGTTAAGTTACCAACAGAAAAAATACATATTGCTCTATAACTGAAAAAAATAAACATAACCTTGTATATATTTATTTAATATTGCCTGTGTTGAGCATTGTACTGATCAATAAAAACTCATTTGTTCCCCATGAAAGCCATATGTGGAAAATGCCATTTCTATATTCACTATACAGAAAAGAAAACAGTCTCTAATAGGTTAAGTAACCTGTTCAGGATCATGTTCTTATTAAATGACAGAGGTATTATCCAATACCTTAATGTAATTCCGTTTTGTTTAATGTTGAATACATGTATTCCTTTGCTTCTGTCCCAAAAATACTTGTGTTATCCTTTTCATTTCCAGATTTGCCCTCTACTTTCTTTTACTTCTTAGGTGGGTTCTTTTGAGCTCTTTACCATTATATCCTTTCCGTAAAAGGCATTCAGTGTGCTAGTTGTGAAAAATAAATTACTTTTCACCAGCTTTCTTCTGTATTCCCCTTTCACTAGGGACTGAATTTGATCGTCCTTTAGCTATTGTTAGCTCATTGTGCAGGGATTTTATTTTAAATGTGGCCCAGCAACAATTTCATGATTTCATTTCCTCAATCATATATTTTAGATATCCTTCTTTTTATTGTTGGTGTTATATTACCTCTCAAGGTATTCTTCCTTGCATTAGCATTGATTTACTCGCTCATTCGATTTTGGATATTTTTTCTTTCTCTGAATGATTTTACTCTGTTAAAAAAAGAAAATTATCATTAGACTTTTGTTTTAAATTTTTACATAACACCATGCAAATCATTTGATCAGATATTACTGTTGGCAATATGTCAAAAAGCCTGCTGCTGAACCCCTATGAAGTAAAGGTATTAAATATTACGTGTTCTTTCTTTTCAAATATTATCATCTATTCATGATTATCAGTTTGATATTTTCAAAATTCACCAAGGAAAGGAACATAAATTCTAATATATCTTCTAAATCTACAATGGGATTTGTTGATTAAAACATATTATTACAAGGGTGCTTTGGTGGCTTAGTTACTTAAGTGACCCACTCTTGATTTCAGCTCAGGTCACCGTCTCAGGGTTGTGAGATCAAGACTGCCTCCCCAAGCACAGAGTTCATTTAAGATTCTCTCTCTCCGTCTCCCATGCCTCTCACCCTACTCTCTCTCTAAAATAAATTTTTAAAAAATCTTAAAAATATATCTTTATAAGGTTAATATGTATAAGCCATAATGTCTCCTTGTTTTTATATTTTTATATAATTTTTAATACCAGGGCTTAATATTTATATTCCTCCTAATTTGAATCTCTCTTGTTTCTATTTGCTTGTGACAAAGAACTAAAAATTTATTATCAGAAGACTCAAACTTCAAGAAAGTATAAAAGCCCAAAATTATAAAATAGTTTAATTATCAGAAGTATAGGGCACCTGGGTGGCTCAGTTGGTTATGCATCTGCCTTCAGCTCAGGTCATGATCCTGGAGTCCCAAAATCTAGTCCCAGGATGGAGTCCTGCATCCAGCTCCCTGCTCAGCAGGGAGTCTGCTTCTCCCTCTGACCGTCTCCCCTCTCATGCTCTCTCTCACTCTCTCTCTCTCAAGTAAATAAATAAAATCTTAAAAACAAAAAAAGAAGTATGCAAGTGGTTGTTTGATTCTGAGAGCTTTTAGATAATTGGGTTTTCTACCCTCAGTCTGATTCTTTTAGCATTGTATGGACAAACCCAAATTTTTATTTTTTTAGGCAAGGGTGACACAATGTTTCAGCAACCTGAGGGTTATACCCAGTGCAGTGTAAGAATCTACAGTTTTCAAAACAGAAATCTGTTATGCTCCCTTCCTTATATCAGGGTACAAAATCTACTAGCACAAATGAGATTAGCTGCAAAATCGTGATTTCCACTCAATCACTCATAAAACCTTTGGTTATGGCAATCAGCTACTAGAATCATCGACAAATACAACTTCATGGTTTAAGAAAATTAAGAGTTTACATGATACAGTACTCTTATTGGAAACTTGGAATTCTCATAAAAAGAGGGAACTGGTCAAATATATCTGTGACCTTAATCTTGAAACAGTTTGAAAATTGATGTCGCATAAATGTGTCAAGAAGCAACATTTATCAAATATTTAGCATGTGCAAGGAACTGAAGTATTTAATTAAACCATGGCAAATACTTATGATTTAATATTGAAAGATGATGTGATTTTCTTTTAAAATTCTCTGAGACCATTTACAGTTCTCAATAATACCATAGACAAAGTGACTTTTATGGTTTTGTTACCTATAATGCTGGGGTATATTAAAGCTAAAGGCGGTGAGAGGTGAAAAAGCCAAGGCATTATTGAGATGAATCAGTGAAAATTGAAGATCTAAAAAAGTAACTTAAATGTTCAATCAAATACTTTACCCAAAGGACAGAAATATCTATCATGTTACAAATGAGGAAAAAAAAAAATGTCATGTTGAATCAGGAAGAGAGGAATTTTTTTTTTTTAAAGAGAATTTTAACTGTTTCATGCCACTCTAACTCTTCAATCCTAGTAGAATATTGAGGATAAAACTTGCTGCATGAAGAAACTAAGGTGATTATATAAATAAGCAGCGATAAATTAGTACCAGCTGATTATCTTTGTAAAATTTTCTTCATGTAGATTATCCTATTATGACATACATTCTGTAATCTATCACTGTTTTGTTCTATGATTTTTCAGCATCTTACATTCAATTAGGGATGTTCATGAGAGGTATTTGTTAGTCAATATGCCAGTTAGGTTTTAATGTGTTTTGGAAAAACCAAACAAACAAACAAATGAATAAAAAAAAAACAGTAAAGCTACTAGTAAAATACCTACTTGATTTAGAATAAGTCACATGATTACATATTACCTTATATCTGTACTAGCCATGTTATTACAAAATATAGCTAGTAGATTTGAATTCTTTTTTCCAACTAAAATGAAGAGTTTTATTGTGTTTCTGGTATAACAATAAGCTTTGTTTTACTTTGTTGCATTTCCTTTGTTTTACATCTTTACATGTCAGGAACTTCATCTAACAAACCAGAAAATTAAAAAAAAATTAAATCTCATCTAATTTTACTTTTACTATATATAGAAATTCATATATTATTACTGCATTTTATAGATTAGGAAGAAGATGCTCATAAATTAACTGATTTATTCCATACTGAGTTAGTACATAGAATTCAAGAAATTTAAACTCCAGACACCATGAGATTTTTACTATATAAACTTTCTAATTGTCATATATCTTATGAATAATGTCTGTAGAGTAAAAATATGTAGTCAATTGATAATGACTTCAACTTTATTTTTAGGCAAGGTCTTCAAGAAAAATGATCTTTTATATTTTCTTTTAAAAAAAGGCTTGGAAAGGACTGGGCTTGTATTCTTAATTCTCTGACCCACAGCGATCACAGGTTCCATTAAGAGCCTCTTGTCTTATAGAAGCAGAAATACAATCAATGTAGGTTACTGATCATTCTCCCAAAAGATTAAAAGGGTAGCTCAGAGTTAGGAAACACAATTAAACTGCTAAAATAAAACTTTCTTCACTGTGGTATACAGTATGTGTCTGGCATGAAGGCAAAAATTGATAAGATGAACATTTTACATGTATCAGAAATTTAGTGCATTTAGCTTTTATTTGACTTAAATGATTTCTCTTGCACAACACTGTGCTGTTTTTCTTCGGCCACTTTCAATTTGAGAATGTTTTTATCTGTATGTATGACTCTTAAAATATTTGAAAACTAAATCACTTTTATTTTTTTATCTAAGTTAATATTTTCATTTATTCAGTTTTTTCATTTAATATTCTCATTTATTGAGTTTTATGCAGCAATTGATCCCATAAGGCACTGTTCTAGGTTCTAGGAACACAGCTGTGAAACACACTAATATTCCTTGTCATCAAGGAACTTGGGTTTTAGTGATAGGTACAGACAAGGAAGTGATTGGGTACAACATAGGATAAGATTGTGAAAAGGAATATAAGAATTCAATAGATGTTGGGAACTTAAAAGGATCACTAATCTGGACTTGGCACATTCAGCATTTGTTTTTTTCAGCATCAAAAGTGGAATCTGACAGGTGTAGCAAAGTTAGTCAAATAATGGGGAAAGGAAAAAGGATAGACTAGGCAGACAGAATAGAGGAAGCCAAAGAACTTGATCAGTAGTGAGATATGGGGAGTGATAGAAAGGAGTCAAGCAACTGGGGAAAAAGCAGAGCCATCCAGCATAAAACAGGGGAGAGGGGAGAGAAAAAAGTTAGAGGCAGATATATTGACTTTAGTTTTTTGGACACAGTTTTTGATGAGCATGAAATAATCGCTAGTAACACGTGTGTGTGTGTGTGTGTGTGTGTGTTGTGTGTGTGTGTGTATACACACACACATATATTTTATTCTATTGTTTTTAAGAAGCATATATTTTCACATTTTAATTTTCTAAAATCCAAATACACAGCACAAGCAAAAGTGTCTTACAATTATAATTGCCGGTGGGCTTTCTTTCTTGCTTGTACATAAAGTATTGGTGCATATTATAGTGAACAGTGTCTCAAATTGAGTGAAATATGATATGCCATGGATTTCAGTCTCATCCTGCAATATTTAACTTGAGCCTAAATCATTCATAGCCATTATATATCATTTTTGATATCTTTAGTGAACTTCAAACTCTCTTCACCCCGAAACCAATTCCAAATCCAGGCAGCACAGCACTTTCTAAGTCATGATTAGAATCCCAAAACAGGTATGCTCTCATCATGCTGTTTAAAAGAGTGATTTAGAGCCATATTATGATTTTACAATTCTCTATCTCTCAGTTCCCACAATGTATCTGGGAAACAAGAGAACATTCTTACCAGAGAAATTGTCCAGGTACCTTGCCATGAATGCAATGTATCTCACTGGCAGAGCCAGGATAAGCATCCACATTTCCCTGACTGCCTCTGTTCCAATTGGCAGTACTCTGACACTGTGTGCACACTTGTCAAACCTGCTGGGACTTCGGGCAAACATCTCCTGGATTTCTTTTCTATCACTTCTTTTCCATTTATTTTTTGCAAGAACCATGCAGTAACTCTGAGTAATTCTTAAAATGACCTTCTCATCTAGTCACTCTGTGAGACCTCATGCTAATTAAGGGCTTAGGGGTGATAAACCAACATAAAATATATCTCAGACTTAGTCTCTCATGAGATTCCAGGGAATGTGCTTAGTTGAAGATTAAAGCTTTGGCTGGAATGTTATGCTCAATTTTTTTTGTGAGTCTTCTTGTGGTAATCAGAATGAGTGTTTATTTCAATGAACAAAAGGTTACTTAATAACTAAGCTATTTTCAATTTTAAGTTATTATTTCTAATTTTTATTTTTATTTCTTTAATTTTTTTGAAGTTTTTAACCTTAATTCCACTATAACTAACATACAGTTTTAACTTACTTTTTAAACTGTAAATTAAATAAAGTGTGTGTGTATGTGTGTACATGTCACTAGGGATACAAATAATGAAAAGATGAGAGGCACTTTTCCTTTCATCAAGGGGTAGGCACACATATAAACATGCTCTTTCAATAGAATGAGGGAAAGCAGAAAAACTGAGAGAACAAAGGCACTAAAGATTAAATCTTGAGGTGAGGCTGCTTTAAAGCAGTAGGTATAATTGAGATATTCTTGATTGGTGGGGGGATTAGAGGAGGCCATTAAAGGCTGGGGAGTTATGTGCAGATGCCTAGAAGCATACTATATGTACAGGGAATGACAACAGTCCTCTGTGGTCAGGGAACAACGTTCATAGAAGGCTGACGTGGGACATGAAGCTTCAAAGTCATTTTATACAGTTAGGGTCTGACCACTGGGCTGTACTAAGCTGTTTGTTTATTATTTTGAGGGGATGGGGATGGGGAAACTATTGAAGGCTTCTGAGGACAGGAGGATCATTACTGAATGTTTGCAAAGCTCCAGTTTCGAATGTATGCAGTTTTACACCACTAAACAAGTGAGGAAACAAAGGTCCAGAGAGAAAGCCAGTCAGCATTGGTCTTGTTCAGCCTACTATCCTACTGTATGAGATAAAACAAATTAGACTTAACAAGACTATTCTTACTGAGCAAAATTTATAGGGATTCTAAATGAATAAGAAATGTTTCATGGACTTCATATTTAGCTACACAGATAAGATATTTTTAAATTGGAGTCACAAAGGTATCCCTAAAACAGAAGAACCCCCGCTCCAAGTACAATCTAGAAATGTCATGATATGCAGGGATAATGGAAAGCCATTCTGGGTAGTAGGAGGGATCCTTACCTACCAGCTCACATTCCAATGAGAGTCAGAATATAGATATAAGATCACAATAACTTATCTGAGGGGGGAAAAGGTGGATATGTAACTATCCAAGCCTTTATCAGAGAAAAAGTGCATATGTGTAAATTTGGGGTAAGAGGTGGAAGAATTGAGAAGGAAGCATCGATGTTGAGTTTTACTTCTGCTTTGACTACTTGTTATAACAATCTTTGCATTATCTTCAATCCTCAGTAATCCTCAACTTAAGACTTTTTTTTTTCCTATTGTATCAAATCATCGGGGGGAAAAAAAGCACAGTAAAGTGTGAACATTTAGTAATATAACACCATTAGGTCTGATATAAAAATGATTTCGTCCCAATGTAAAAGAAATATAGGATAATGTTAGTCAACTTAGGCTGTCAGGGCCAAATACCATAGACTGGGTAACTTAAACAACAAAAACTGATTTTCTCACAGTTCTGGAGGCTGGAAGTTTGACATTAAAGTGGCTGCATGATCCGTGAGGACCCGTTGGCTTGCATCATTGGCAAGGACACTTCTTGGCTTCCAGATGGTCACCTTCTTCCTGTGCGCTGACATGGCCTTTCCTCAGTGAGTCTACATGGAGAGAGAGGGAGGGAGAGAGAACAAAGAGAGAGGCAGAGAGAGTGAGAGAGAGAAAGAGAAAGATTTATTCCACTTGCAAGGCCACCAGTCTTAATCAAATTAGGACTGCACTCTTATGTCATCATTTAACCATAATTACCTCCAAAAAACCCTATCTCTAAATATAGTCACATTACGGGATGGGGCTCAACACGTGAATTTGGAGAAGGGAAAAACTCAGTCCATAGCAGGTCATTATGGAAAATTTGGGATGTGTAGCATGACATACCAAAGAAAACACCATTGTTGTTCATTTCTTCTCTCAAAGATAGCCACTCTAAACCTTATGAAATAATAGTTATTAATATTTTAAAAATACTTGACATGCATTTTCCCTTTAACTCTCAGAGAAGTTGATGAAGCTCCTTAGTACTGTAGTCAAAGAAACCCTGGAAATAAAAATGAGGAAGTCAGATATGTGATGGATGATATGTGTTCATTTGTTCATTCATTCATTCATTCATTTACTTAGGATTTACTATGTGTCTGATCTTCCTGTCAATTTAACAATGAAGTGGAGATAGGAATTAAACAATCACAGGTTAATGTAAAATTGATAAAAGCAATGAAGAAAAAGTGCAGAGTACATGGTAAATAGACTAAATTTGACCCACATGTGAGGATATGGAGATTAGAAATTTCTCTTTTATGAGAAATGCTATTAATATTGTAGAGAATTTCTTGCATGTGGTGCATTATTTTACTCTTGATGCCTTTAAGATTTTCTTTTTGTCTTTGGCTTTTGAAAGTTTAGCTATGACATACCTTGTTGTGGATTTATTTGAAATTATCCTACTGGAGTTTTTTGAGCTTCTTGGATGTACAGATTAATGTGTTTCACCAAATTTGGGAAGCTTCTGGCCATATTTTTTTCAGATATGCTTTGTATCCCTTTCTCTTTTTCTCTTTTCCTGGGACTCCCATTATGCACGTGTTGGAACACTTGATGGTATCCCACAGGTTTGGAGGCTTTGTTCATTTTTCTTCATTATTTTTTCTTTCTCTTCCTCACACTGGATAATCTCTATTGACCTATTGTCAAGTTCACTGATTCATTCTTCTGCAAGTTTAGATGTAGTGCTGTGCCTGTCTAGTAAATATTTCATTTCAGTTATTATATTTTTAACTGCAGAATTTGTTTTTTTCTAATTTCTTTAATTTTTATCTAAATAAATTTTAAATTTAGATAACTTATAGGTTATGTTATTTATTAATAGATAGATGCTAGATAGATAGATGGACTATTGATATTCTCAATAAAAGACTGATTTACTCTCTTTGTCTACCAGGTCCAAAATTGAGCCTCTACAAGAATAGTTTCTATTTTTCCCCTGTATATGGTTTATATTTTCCCTTTTCTTTAAAGTCATTTATCTTTCTGCTGAAAACTGGATATTTTAGGTAATATGTGGTAGCACTACAAAAATCATATCCTTCCCTATCCAGTGTTCATTGTCATTATTATTTTTGTTTGGTTAGTGACCTTCTTGGACTAATTATGCAATTTGTATTCACAGAAAGTTCTGCTCAATTGGTTTAGTGGTCAGCTAATTCTTTAGTCAGAGATTTCCCTAAATGCCTTAATCTGGTAAGTCTTTTTACCTATCTTTTGTTGAGGAATATTGCATGTATGGGGAGGAGGAAAGCTTACATACTTTATTACATTTCCAGATCAGACTTTAATTCCTGCTTGTGCAGGGTCTCAAGTTCATCCAGAAATGAGTAATTGGGACCTCTTAGTTATTTTCTGGGCATTTTCACATCCCTGTGTGTGTATATTTAGCCCTCTAGATGGCCAGGATTATGTCAGAGCTTTTTAGAGCCCCCGTGGTCATCTCTTTCTACAAGTCTTCTTTTTATATTTTTTTGTAAGTTCTTTTTTATCCCAACTTGTATCTCAGTTTCAGGCAACTGTGATAATAAATAACTTCAGCTGATTGTTTATCAGTAAACACGTTGGGAAAAGGACTTTTTCTAAGAAGGAACTCAAAGTTATGTCAAATTATAGCAATGCACTATGAATGATGAGTTTTTCAGGAAGCTGTGAGACAATTCAAATAGTAACAGTACTCAGGGTAGGAAGTTTTGAGGAACTCCAGTGCTGGTCTACTCTCTCTGGTGGCTGTAAGGTGGCTAATTTTCATGGCTACCATGATTATAATGCTGTTAGTTTTCAAAACTACTGCAGGGCTGAGAAGGGGAGGCAGGAATAGGCTAAGGTAAAATGTCATGAATCCTACTGATACCAGTGTTCAGCAGTTTGTTTTCTGAATAAGCTGCTCTTATTATTGTTTTAACCCTTTAACTTCCAGAATTCTGAAAAAATTGATTTGAATAATTTTTCCCATGCTATGTGGCCTTCATGGAACTGTATATTTATGGTGGTCCTTACTCTGCTATTCTGGAAGTCCCACCAAGAAATCCTCTTTGAAAAACTAAATTAGTTTGAAAAATGAAAGTCCAGCAGAGGTTTATTAGATGATGACAAGTGAACATGTGCAAAGTCCCTGGGGCAGGGAAGAGTCTACCATCTAAGAGAAACATAAGCAAGATTAGTAAAGTTGGAGTACAAAAAGTGGAAGGATAAGATAACAAACATGACTTTGTACATTGCAACAAGGCATTAGGGATAACAAATTAGAGGGTAGTAAGGAACTAATATGGTTAGATTTTACTAGAAAGATTACTTAGGTTATTCTGTGGAGAATTAACTGAAATACTGTAAGAGAAATATTTGTTATCCAGTTGAAAAGGCTCTGCTAGGAAACAGACCAGAAATGATCCTGGCTTAGAAAATAATAATAAGAGTTTATCTTTGTGTATGGTGTAAGAAAATGGTTGAGTTTCATTCTTCCACATATAGCTGTCCAATTTTCCCAGCACCATTTATTGAAGAGACTTTTTTCCACTGTATATTTTTTCCTGCTTTGTCAAAGATTATTTGACCATAGAGTTGAGGGTCCATATCTGGGCTCTCTACTCTCTACTCTGATCCACCAGTCTATGTGTCTGTTTTGGTGCCAGTACCATGCTGTCTCAGTGATCACAGCATTGTAGTATAGCTTGAAATCAGGCAATGTGATGCCCTCAGTTTTGTTTTTCTTTTTCAACATCTTCTTAACAATTCATGGTCTCTTCTGGTTCCATACAAATTTTAGGATTGTTTGTTCCAGCTCTTTGAAAAATACCAGTGGAATTTTAATCAGGATGGCACTGAAAGTATAGATGGCTCTAGGTGGTATAGACATTTTAACAGTGTTTATTCTTCCAATCCATGAGCATGGAATGCTGTTCCATCTTTTTGTGTCTTCTTCAATTTCTTTCATGAGTGTTCTGTAGTTCTTTGAGTACAGATTCTTTACCTCTTTGGATAGGTTTATTCCCAAGTATCTTATGGTTCCTGGTGCTATAGTAAATGGAATTGGTTCTCTCATTTCCCTTTCTATTTTTTCATTGTTAGTGGATAAGAAAGCAACTGATTTCTTTACATTGATTTTATATCCTGCCACATCACTGAATTGTTGTATGAGTTCTAGTAGTTTGGGGGTGGAGTCTTTTGGGTTTTCCATGTAAAGTATCATGTCATCTGCGAAGAGAGAGAGTTTGACTTCTTCTTTGACAATTTGAATACATTTTACTTCTTTTTGTTGTCTGATTGCTGTTGCTAGGACTTCCAGTACTCTGTTGAGCAACAGTGGTGAGAGTGGACATCCTTGTTGTGTTCATGATCTCAAAAGGAAGGCTGTCAGCTTTTCCTCATTGAGGATGATACTCACTGTGGGTTTTTCATAGATAAATTATATGGAGTTGAGGAATGTTCTCTCAATCTCTATACTTTGAATCGTTTTAATCAGGAACAGATGCTGTATCTCATCAAATACCTTTTCTGCATCAATTGAGAGGACCATGTGGTTCTTCTCTCTTCTCTTATTGACTTGTTCTATAGCACTGATTGATTTGAGAATGTTGAACCATGCTTGCATCCCAGGGATAAATCCCACCTTATCATGGTGGATAATATTTTTAATGCACTATAGGATCCTATTAGCTAGGATCTTGTTGAGAATGTTGGCATCCATATTCATCAGGGATATTGGTCTGAAATTCTCCTTTTTGATAGGGTCTTTGCCTGGTTTGGGGATCAGGATAATGTGGGCTTCATAGAAAGAGTCTGGAAGTTTTCCTTCTATCTTTTGAAACAGCTTCAGGTGAATAGGTATTATTTCTTCTTTGAATGTTTGGTAGAATTCTCCATGGAATCCATCAGGTCCTGGGCTCTTGTTTTTTGGGAGGTTTTTGATCATTGCTTCAATCTCATTACTAGATATTGGTCTATTCAGGATGTCAGTTTCTTCCTAATTCAGTTTTAGAAGTTTATAGGTTTCCAGGAATGCATCCATTTCATCTCAAAATGGATAAAATACTTCAATGTGAGGCAGGAATCTAGCAAAATCCTAGAGGAGAACATGGACAGCAACCTCTTCAACATTGGCCACAGCAACTTCTTTCAAGATATATCTCCAAAGTCAAAGGAAACAAAAGTGAAAAGGAACTTTTGGGACTTCATCAAGATCAAAAGCTTCTGCACAGCAAAGGAAACAGTCAACAAAACAAAGAAGCAACCCACGGAATGGGAGAAGATATTCACAATTGACACTACAGACAAAGGGCTGATAACCAAGATCTATAAAGAACTCCTCAAACAACACACACAAAACAGATAATCACATCAAAAAATGGGCAGAAGACATGAACAAACACTTTTCCGAAGAAGACATACAAATGGCTAACAGACACATGAAAAAATGTTCATCATCATTAGCCATCAGGGAGATTCAAATCAAAACCACATTGAGATACCACCTGACACTAGTTAGAATGGCCAAAATTGACAAGATAGTAAACAAGTGTTGGAGAGGATGTGGAGAAAGAGGAACCCTCTTACACTGTTGGTGGTAATGCAAGTTGGTGTAGCCACTTTGGGAAACAATGTGGAGATTCCTTAAGAAATTAAAAATAGAGCTACCCTTTGACCCTGCAATTGCACTAATGGCTATTTACCTCAAAGATACTGATGTAGTGAAAAGAAAGGCCATCTGTACCCCAATGTTCATAGCAGCAATGGCCATGGTTGCCAAACTGTGGGAAGAGCCAAGATGACCTTCAATGGGTGAATGGATAAAGAAGATATTGTCCATATATACAATGGAGTATTATGCCTCCAGCAGAAACGATGAATACCCAAATTTTGTATCAACATGGACAATACTGGAAGAGATTATGCTGAGCGAAATAAGTCAAGCAGAGAGAATTAAGTATCATATGGTTTCACTTACTTGGGGACATAAGGAATAACAGAGAGGACATTGGGAGATGGAGAGGAGAAGTGAGTTGGGGGAATTTGGAGGGGGAGACAAACCATGAGATACTCTGGACTCTGAGAAACAAACTGAGAGTTTTGGAGGGGTGGGGCGTGGGGGAGGTTGGGCAAGCCTGGTGGTGGGTATTTGGAGGGCATGTATTGCATGAAGCACTGGGTGTGTTGCATAAACAATGAAGTTTGGAACAATGAAAAAAATTAAATTAAATTAAAATTTAAAAAAGAAAATAATAATAAGAAAATGCTGAACTGAGCATTGTCAAAGTATTAATTTATGTGATGCTTTTCACGATATCCCATAAGATCAACACTATTATTCGCCTTGTTTTGAAGATAAGAAACAGAGTCGCAGATGCAATAAATGTTTTTCTAGGTAATATAGCTATTAGATGGAAGAGAAGGAATTGAAACAAAGGCACTTTGGCTCTGGAGTCTTGCTATTAACTACTGTACTATACTACCTACAATTTAAGGCTAAATTAACTTAAGAAAGCTGGATAATTTGTAAGGTTCAAAGGTTCAAAGATAATTTGTAAGGTTCAAAGGAATATTTTGGAGTAAAGATTGTTAGGAGTTGGTGACAGACAAGATTGGAAGTGTAAAGGGGAGGAAATTATTGTTCTGAATTTCTGGAATAAACTACTTACATAAATGAAGGTCCCATTTATTAAATAGGGAATACTGTAAAATAACAAATATGGGGAAAAGAGGAAATCTGGAATACAGTTTGAGATACATTAGATATCTACATAAAACATAATGTGTACTCATCTGTATAGAAATATCAAATGGTTAATTAGAATTTTGGTTCTAAAGTTCAGAGGAACAATCTGGATTGCAGATATAAATCTGTGATTCTGGGGATATATGTGTCATCTGAAATCATAACAGTAGGTAAGACGGCTTAGGGATAAAGAAGGAACAAGAAAAATGATGCTGAGGTGTGTCGGTTTAAAGTTTGGGTAATGGCTTCTGTAACGCAAACACAGAAAAATTACTTTTTCTCAGTAAATAATATTGGCACAGTACTGTATAGGCTCTCGGTGCTTAGACATTTTTATTTTTTTTTATTAAATAGTTATTTTATTTATTTATTTTTTTGCTTTATTAGTTATTTTCAGTTTTTATTTAAATTAGTTAACATACAGTGTAAGATTAGTTTTAGGTGTAGAAGTTAGTGTTTCATCACTTATATACAATACCCAGTGCTTATCATAATAACTGCCCTTCTTAATACCCACCACCTTTTAACCCGTTCTGCCTGCCCCACCACCCCTCTTGTAACCATCAGTTTGTTCTCTATAGTTAAGAATCTGTTTCCTGGTTTGCCTCTTTCTTTTCTCCCTCTATGTTTATCTGTTTTATTTCTTAAATTCCACATATGAGCAAAATCATATGGTATTTTTCTTTCTCTGACTGACTGACTTTGCTTAGGCTAATACACTTTAGCCCTATACCTATCATTACAAATGGCAAGATTTCATTTGTTTTTAAGGCTGAGTAACATTCCATTATGTATTCCATATATAAAACTAAAAACATATATGATGGAATTTGGGATCTTTCCATAATTTGGCTATTTTTGATAATGCTGCTGTAAACACTGGTGTGCATGTATCCCTTTGAGTCAATATTTTATATCCTTTGAGGTAAGCCTGCATTGTTCTATAGTTCCGTTTTATGACTACTTTTGCTGCATCACAAAGGTTTTAGACCATGATATTTTCATTTTCATTTATTTCTATGAGTATCTATCCTGGAGAATGCCCCACGTGCACTTGAAACAAATGTGTATTATGCTGCTTTAGGATGAAATGTTCTGAATATGTCTGCTAAGTCCATCTGGGCCAGTGCATCATTCAAAACCATTGAATGGTTTTGAATGACACCTGGGTGGCTCAGCGGGTTAAAGCCTCTGCCTTCGGCTCAGGTCATGGTCCCAGGGTGCTGGGATCGAACCCCACATCAGGCTCTCTGCTCGACGGGGAGCCTGCTTCCTCCTTTCTCTCTGCCAATCTCCTCTGCCTACTTGTAATCTCAGTCTGTCAAATAAATAAATAAATAAAAATTTAAAAAAATAACAAAAAACAAAAAAAATTGTTTCCTTGATTTTCTGCTTGGATGATCTGTACATTGATGTAAGTGGGGTGTTGAAATCCCTTAATATCACTGTATTATTATCAATAAGCTCTTTTATGTTTGTTCTTATTTTATATATTTGGGTACTCCCATGTTGGAGGCATAAATATTTACAGTTGTTAGGTCTTGTTGGATAGTCCTCTTTATTATGATACAGGGCCCTTCTTCATCTCTTATTACAGTCTTTAGTTTAAAATCTAGTTTGTCTGATAAAAGTATTACTACTCAATCTTTCTTTTGACTTCCATTTGCAAGGTAAATACTTCTTCATTCCCTACTTTCTAACTGTGGGTGCCTTTACCTTTAGTTCTAAAATGAATCTCTTGTCAGCAGCACATAGTTGGATCTTGTTTTTTCTTTTATCTATTCTGACACCCTGTCTTTTCATTGTAGCATTTAGTCCATTACATTCAGAATATTTATTGATAGGTATGTATTTAGTGCTATTTTATTACTTGTTTTTTCAGTGTTTCTGGAGATTTTCTCTGTTCCATTCTACTCTTTGTCACTTTTTGTCTTCCCTTCCTACTCAAAGAGTTCCCTTTAACATTTCTTGCAGGGCTGGTTTAGTGGTCATGAACTCCTTTAGTTTGTGTTTGTCTGTTAAACTCTTTATCTCTCCTATCCTGAGTTAGTCTTGCTGAACAGAGTATTCTTTGCTACAGATTTTCCCTATTAAACACTTGACTATATCCTGCTACTCTCTTCTAGCTTGCTAAGTTTCTATAGAGACATTTAGCACTATATTTTGCAAACAACTACAATATGTCTTGGTGTTGGCCTGCTTTCATTGATTTTGATAGGAGTTCTCTGTGCCTCCTGGATTTGGATGTCTAATTCCTTCCCCAGTTTAGGGAATTTTTAAGCTATTATATCTCGAAATAAATTTTCTCTCTCCATTTCCCTCTCTTCTTCTTCTCCTGGGACTCCTCTGATATGTTGTTATGTTTGATGGAGTCACTGAGTTCCCTAAATCTACTCTTGTGATTTTTCTTTCTCTCTTTTGTTCAGCTTCATTATTTTCCATTATTCTATCTTCTATATTACTTATTTATTCTTCTACGTCTTCCATCCTTGTAGTCATTACCTCCAGTCCATTTCAAATCTCAGTTATAGTATTTTTCATATCTGATTGATTGTTTTTTAACTCTTTTATCTCTATGGTAAGGGTTTCCCTGATGTCTTCCATGCTTTTCACAAGACTAATGAGTATCCTTATGATTGTTGCTTTAAAGTCTCCGTTAGGCATTTACTTATATCTGTTTCAATTAGATCTTTGGCTGTGGACTTTCCTTGTTCTTTTGGGGGGATAAATTCCTCAATCTTGACATTTTGTCTAGATCTCTGTCTTCTTATGTGTGTTAGAGAAGTTTGTTATGTTCCTGTTCCTGAGATTAATGGCTTTATGAAGAAGAGGTCATATAGTGTCCAGGACCTGATGCTTTAGAGAATGTATCTGATGTGTGCTTCATGCACTCTGCTGCTGTGTTTTGGCTGCTTTATCTCTCAGGTCAGTCATCTATAGAGGCTTTCCTTGTCTGCAGTATACAGTGTTTGGACCTTAGCCAGAGTGTGGTGAGTTTTAATTAGGTGTGCTCTGGTTGGTTTGCTCAAAGAGACCTGATGCTATGTCCTTAGAATTGAAGCTTTGCACAGCTCTATGGGTAGTAAACATGGTGTGTATAGGGCTTTGTGCTGGTTTTCTGAGGTAGGGGCCCACTGTGCTGGTCCTTAGGTACATTTGCCCAAGAAAAGCAGTGCCAACAAAGCACCAGGCAAGGGGTAGGAGGTGGTGGGGGGTCTTGGTATAAGCAGGTTAGACAGCCAATATTGGCATTCTGCTATTATGGAAGTTGGAAGTTGGTTTATGTGAAGAGTGGGTGAGGGGAATGGTGCCAGCCAGCTTCTTTGTCCCTTGAGAGGAGTCTCTGCTTGCTGGTCTTAGGGAAGCACCCCCAGAAGAGCAAATCATTTCCCTTTATGCATCTCAGGCATTTTTCAGATGGCTGTTTTCATACTGTCTGTAACCAGGTTGTTTCCCTTCCTGGAGCAATGCAGTGCACCCTGGGCTTTATCCCAGCTGTGCCTGCTGACTTTTTAAAACTCTAAACTTTAGGAATGTACTATGGAGGGTGGCCTTCACTGGCTTCTGTGGGAGAATGTCACCACTTTGGAACAGATACAGGTTTGACCAAGAAGGGCAGCTGTGCCAGAGTGCAGGGATGTGGGATTTGGGGCAAAGCAGGCTAAGCAGCCTGTGTCTGGGTTATCTGTTCTCCCTAGGTGTCTCTGTGTCTATGCTGAGGAGTGAGGGAAGAAAATAGTGCTCACCATTCTTTCTGTTCCCAGAGAAGTATCTGTGTGAATGCCACTACTCATAGATGTGATCCAAGAAGAGTGAATAATTTTCCCCCATTAGTTGTAGGTGATCTTCAGATGACACTGTCTGCCCCAGGATGCTTGCTTGCCTTTTCTTCAGGAGTAAGGCAGTGCCCTGAAGTCTCTATCCCAGCCAAGCCTGCTTACCCCTAAACCTCCAGTCTCTGATCCCGCTAGTTGCAAAAACTCATGAACATCAGCCTCTCTTATTTTTCCCAGACAATGGCTTTGGGGAAGTATTTTCCTTGTGCATATCCCTATGTACTCCTCTCTCTCTGTCTGTCTCTCTGTCTCTCTGTCTCTCTCTCTCTTTCCGCCTTTCTCTGACACCAGGGTTCATTCCCCTCCACAGCAACCATGATCTATTTCTCCCCAAACCATATCTCTGCATTTCTACCTTCTTTGATGTGGCCTCTGTTCTCCTTTTAGTTGAAAGTTTGTTCTGTCAGTCCTAAGGTTGATTTCTTGGGTATTCAGAATGATTTTAATGTTATCTAGCTGTGTTTGAGGGACAGGCAAGCCTAGGATCTTCCTACTACACCACCATCTTAGCATCTGCCTCTCTTAGTATATATTTTTAGAAAAAACATTGGAATTTAGAATCATTAATGGATTTATATTGCATATGTAATTTTAGTCACTTTTATGTAACTTGTAAACAAGATTAGAGGTTCCTTAGATAGTTTCTGAGATAATCAATTAAAGCAAGTATGCAGGGTCAAAAATTAACAATGGAGATTCACATCTATAAAGGAGAAGTTGGTTTTATTGCAATTGTGAAATATCAAAATCCAAACTGAGATTGCTATTTGTTGTCATTTTGCCTTATTTTTTAGGAGGAAAAATAGAGCCCATATTGATAATAAAGGATATTTAGTTGTTCAAGTGGATTACTTTATAGTTTAGTGATATAAAGTATTAATGATGGGAATTGTGAGGCAAGTTTGAGATCATCATGGTTTAGAGGAGCATGCCTATATGTTAGAAAGTGAATTTCCCTCTTGTTAACACTAATAGCAAAAACTGCTATTTATTGACTACTTACTCTGCTAGGAAATGTTCTAAGGGCTTTACATGAATTGACTCAATTAATTCTCAGAACAACCTTATGAGGTAGGTATTACAATTATCCACAAAAGAGGAAAGAGAGTCAGCAGAACATGTCTAAGGTCAAAGTTTTAAATGGCAGAGCCAAACTTCCAATCAGCCAGTCTGGCTTTTGTGTCTGTTATCTGAACTACCACCAGGCTTGTCATGAAATTAAGGAATTATCTTGTAAAGCCAGATACTAGTTTCATAATATGAAAAGTCATAAAAATTCCTGTAATTAAGAAAGATATTCTTCATATTGTATAAACAAACATCTTCTTAATAAAAGCTACTAAAAAGATATTAAGGTTAAAGTTGGTAGTAACTTTTATTTAAGTATATGAGTTGTTGGAAATATAATATATAACTGCTGTTTGTCTGTTTGATATACAATCAGAAATTTTGTCTGTTAAAAAATTAAACAAGACCATCAGAGTTTCAAAAAAATAGTAAATTTATTTACTTGTCAATTCAGAGATGTACCAATGAAAATGTTCACTGAGTAGTTCACTGGGATGGAAAATCAACATTTTCATTAAAGAGGAAAATCAGGATTTTAAGTGCTAGAAATGTGAGGATTCATGAAGGTTATACTATTTTGTTTCTCCTATCATGATTATACTACCATGAAGTTATGCTATATAATTTTTAAAACTGGAGTGCTTGCAGAAGTATTGATTTATAAACATTCTTTTTATATTTTAAATATATATTTTGAAATATTTGAAAATATTTTCTCCTAGTCTGTAGCTTGCCTTTTCCTTTTCTTAATAGAACATCTTCATAAGCAGATTTTAATATTGATAAAGTCCAATTTGTCAATTTAATTTTTAAATTTACTACTTTTTGTGTTTTATTTAAGCAATTTTTCTTATTCCAAGAGAAATAGGAAGATCTACTAAGATCTAATCCTATTTTTTTGAGAAGTTTCATAGTTTTACCTTTGATACTTAAGAGTATGATCCATCTCAAATTATTTTTCTATGTGGTATGAGGTAGGGTTGAGATTCTTTTATCCCCATATGAACATCCAATAACTCCTACATCACTTGTTTAAAAACTTTCCCTATTGAATTAGCTTTGTGGCTTTCTAGAAAATCAATTAAGTATATATGTGTAAGTCCTTTTCTAGACTCTCACTGTCTCTTTCAAAGCTCCAAATGTCTTTTTTTTTTTTTTTTTTTTTAATTGACTCCACACTCAGGGTGGAGTCCGGGGCAGGACCTCATCTCACAAGCCTGAGATCAAGATCTGAGCTGAGATGAAGAGTTGGAGGTTCAACCAACTGAGCTACCCGGATGCCCCTCAGATGTCTATTCTTACACCAATCTTACTCTTTCTTAATTGTTGTAGCTTTATGAGTCCAGAATCATGTATTGCCTTCTCCATATTAGTTTTCCTTTTTTCTAAGATTTTATTTATTTGGTTATTTATTTGAGAGAGAAAGAGCAGGAGGAGGAAGAGAGAGAGAGAAAACCTACAGTGGACTCCATGTTGAGCATGGGCCCAGCTATGGGTCTGGTCCCATGACCCTGAGAGCATAACTTGAGCTGAAATCAGGAGTCAGGCACTTCATTTATTGAGCTGCCCAGGCACCTCTTAGTTTCCTTTTTTATTTCTTTCCTTGCTATTCAACACTACATTTACTCTATAAATTTTTAAATCAACTTCATTTATGCAAAAGAAAAAAAAAGTCCTGTTTAAATTTTGATTGGGATAGCATTTAATCTACAAATAAGTTTTAAGAGAACTGGCATCTTAAAAATATTGAGCTTTCTCTTCTATAAATGAGGTGTGTATTTCCATTTATGGAAGTCTTCACTTCTAAATAGTTTATATTGTTATTTTTGCTATGTAAATAGATTTTCCTTTTTTTCTAATTTTTTGTAACATATAGCATTACAATTGATTTTTGTAAAAAATCTTTTATATGAAATTTTGATCATTTCTGTAATTAATTATAGTGCTTTTTGGGGTAAATCCATATCACTTGGGAATAAGGAGAGTGTTACCTTATGTTTCCAATCTTTATGTAATTTGTTTCTTTTTCTTGCCTTCGTAATGGCTGGATTTCCAATAAATACTGCATAGGAGGGATGAAAATAGATATCTTTGACTGACATACAAAAAAGTGTTTAATATTTAAAAATTTTAAAATGTGTCTAGTATTTTACCATTAAGTATGATGTTAGCCAATGTGTAGAATATATTTTTCTACTTTTAGTTTGCTGAGCTGTTATCATGAATAGATATTAAATTTCGTGCAAAGTTTTTTTTTTTCAAACTTCATGGAGGCAATCATGTCTTTTATTTCCCTACTTCATTAGTGTGATGATTTACATGGTTTTCAAATGCAAAATCAATCTATGATCATAACGTATTGATTATAATGTATTATTGGTCATAATGTATTATTTTTTGTGTGTCATTGGATTCAGTTTACTAATTTTTTAATGAGTATAATGTTCTCTTTATGTAAGATATTGGTGTGTAGTGTCTGTTAGGTTTTGGTAGTAGGGCAATGTTAGCCTCATAGAATAAATTGTAAAGTGTTCCTCATTCTTCTACTTTTTAAACAATCAATATAGAATTCATTGTTTTTATTCCCTAACTGTTTGATATAATTCACCAGTGAAACCTTCTGAGAGTGAAGTTTTTTCGTGGGCAGATTATTTTTGACATTATTTAATTATAATTGACATCTAAAAATGTGTACATATTTAAAGTGTATGAATTGATAAATGTTGTAATACACAATGCCCATAAGTCCACTACTATACATGTCTCCTTATTATGCTCCTTTTTAATATTTATAACTGAATTCTCTAGCTGTGATAAATCCAAATCTTAATATTTTTGGTATGTTTAACTTGTTTCATCAACCTCTTAATAAGTAACCAACTTCTTATTACTACCATTACTGTACCTCACCCCCACTCAGGTGGATGTCCTCCATATCCTACTCAAAGTCTAACACCCTGCCCTGTGCCATCATATCTGTTCCCCTATTTAGATGCCCTCTTTTCCTTGCCGATGTTCCAACTTCTGTCTTCCATTCCATGTATGTTGCTATTATGAATTGAATTATGTTCCCCTAAATTTAATAACTTGAAGCCCTAACCTTCAATGACTGTATTTGAAAAAGAGACCCCAAAAAAGGTAAGTAAGATTAGATAAATCATAAAAAATGAGGTCTTAAGCCAGTAAGTCTTTTCTTATAAGAAGAGACTCCAGGGATGTAGATGCACAAAGAAAATGCCGCATGAGAAGATAGGGAGAAGGTGGTGTCAGCAAGCAAAGGAGAGAGGTCTCAGGAAAAATCAAACCTGCAAACATCTTGATCTTGAAATTTCAGCCTCCAGAATTATAAGAAAATAAATTTCTGTTGATTAAGCCACCTAGCCTTTGGCATTTTGTTATGGAAGTCCCACTATACTAATATAGTTGCCTCCTCACACTACTCAAATACCAACACTTCAAGCTCAGTCATCCTACCAGGGAGAAATCTCACCTCAGGCTTCAACAACTGGCAACAGACCAACTCACCCTACTGGCTCCCTTCGGTCCTTCCAGGTTGCATTCTCATGTGGAAGTCCTATTAATACCATCTGTGCTCCAACTCTTCATTGTAGGTTGTCTTCCCTAGTGGTAGGCTTCTTCTTACATCATAGTAGACTACCTTTCCATAGCTTCAAATCCTCACACTCTGATACTATATTTTTGCAGTCATGTATGGATGCTGTTATCACTACATTTGGATTTTCACAATGTACACCAGGCTGGTCCTTTGTAGCTACATTAGGTCATCCTTCTGCTTGAATATCATTCTCATTGTGTTTGGACTTGAACAACTTGTATCAAACTTCCCCTGTCTCTTGGATGCCTTTTTCATGTTAAACTTTGATACCCCACACCAAGAGCCCTTCACATGGACTCATTTCTTATCCTTCTCAGGTTTCAACTCTGTGTTTTTGTAACTGTAAATCCCCCTTTACCCCTCTCCCGAATATGTATGTTTTATTTGCCTGGCTCTCTGCTGTACCTAATAACTTCTGACTAATTATTTTATTTTATTTTATTTCATTGATTTTATTTAGTTTATTTATTTAATTTTAGGAAAAGAAAGGAAGAGAAATAAAAAGGAGAAAAATGAGAGTTGTCTAGAAGCATTTTACTCCATACTGGATATTGTGCATATTATGTTGTAGAAACTAGATTTATTTTTCTTGGACACCTGGATGGCTCAGTCAGAAGAGCATGCAACTCTTGATCTTAGGTGGTAATTTTGAGCCCCCTGTTGGGCATAGAGATTACTAAAAAAATAAATTAACTTTAAAAAAATGTATTAGTTTTCTTCCTTCAGGAGTATTGATTTTTGTTGTGCCAGAAAGTTAATTCAGGCTCATCATTTTGAAATCGCGAAGACTTAGGTTGATGCATTTTATAGGGTGGTCTCTTAAAGTTTTGCCTTTACTATTGATTCTATCTTTTTCATCTGTAAATATAGCCATACCCCTAAAGCAAGAACTTTATGGTGATTTAATTGAAAACTACAAAATATTTATCAAACTCCTCTAATTTTCTGGGAATCAAAATTCCAAACTATATCCTTTGTAGTAGGCACAGGCTGAAAATCTCCGCTCAGTCTTTTCAAATTTGTTGCTTTTCTTTGGACCACTTGAAGTGTCACTCCTGTTCACCTGTTCACTTGGATTTAATGGCAACTTATACATAGATTTTGTGTTCTCTCTCTTTTGGCTTCTTTCTATGATCGTCTTCCTCAACTTACATCTGCACTAATGGCCTGATACTGATCTGATAATGATCTGATACTGATAATGATAATGATACTGATCTGATAATGGTCTGATACTACTTTTATGACTTCAACTCTATCAAATAAGCTTTCTCCTTAAATTCCAGACAATATCTACAGTGTAGCAGGAGCTGTGTTCTTAGAAGAAAAACTATACTAATGTGGATATCATGTAAGTTTCATTCCATGCTTTCAAAAGTCATGTGCCTCCAGTTTCTACCTGCAATTATTGTAATCAGTATCTTCAAATATTTGTATGTATGTTTTTAAAGTTGTGTTCCAACTTTATAGTTGTTAATAGCAGGAGGCTCAGTCCAATATAAGTAATTTCACCATCAGCAGTTTTGGAACCATGCCTTGTATTGTTTTAATATCTCTTAGGCATGTTCTAAGTGGTGGAAAATTTTAGTTTCTTTCTGTCATAAAGTGTTAAACAAATATTTTGGAGAAACAATACAAATGTTAATCTTACAAATAAAGATACAAATATAACATTTACATATTTGATATGGTATATGAAGGAAAAAAGTTGTGCATATATTCTAGAAAACTCCTTGTATGTTTAGTAGTTGTGATTTAAATATGTTTTCTACAACTTTCTTTGAATAATTAAGCAAAGTTATATGGGTGACAAGCTTATGAATAAAACATGACACTAAAAAAAGTATTTTGAAGTCAGACTAATATGTGACATTTCAAACCACATTTTATGCAAAATATTAGATATTTTATATCATGCTTATGTATTTGTAAAAATTCAATTCTACTTATATAAAAAAATTAATTCAACTCAAATATACTGAAAATTAAAAAGAAAAATACTTGACACAATTGAGAATTAATGATTTTGATGGATTTTTCTAGCTTATAAAACCAACATTCAAACCTAAGCATTACCAACTAGATTTAACTATCTATCCACACATACCTGTATATATATTCAAAAATATATACACATACATATGTATATATATACACATACAAATACACACTTCTTTTAAATTATGTCTTTATTATTTATTTATTTATTTAAAATTATATGTCTTTTTAATAGACACAATTTATAGTTTTTGTTAGTGTATAATAAGTATTCAAATTAGTATTAAGAGCAGAATTACTGGATCAAAGAATTTTTATAAATTGCATTTTACTAATACAGTCAAATAGATTTCAATTCACGGTCAAATAGTTCCCTCATACATTTCAAAGACTAAATAACTTAAAATATGTGGTTTCATTGGATTTGGCTTAATTTTGCTAAATAGGTTGGATAAAAAAAGTATCATGTTGTTGTTGTAAGTTGTATTTCCCTCATATTCACCTTAACCTCCATGTCAGGTTGACATTCTGTTCATTTCTTCAGATTGCCTCGTCACATACTTTATTTACTTCTCTATTAGACTGTTTTTTGGTAGATATATGGGGTTCCCTTTGTATTATTAATAATTAAGCTATTTTTGTTATATTCATCTTAAATAGTTTTTTGTTCAGTCTATTGCTTGTTTTCAAATTCATTATGGATGATTTGCCATGCAGAGTTTTCATTCTTCTTAATCAAATCTATCAGACTTTCTTTTTTGTCTGAAGTCTTTAAAAAGACTTCCCATTCTAAAATTATGCATATGAAAAGATTCTGCTTGTCTTCATAGGTATATGGATATTAAATTATTATCTTTTACTTTTAGTAATTTAATCTAAATTTCTTTTGTGTAATGTGAATTGAGGTAGTTATAACATCATATCCCCTCAATGGCTCATCAGATGATTCAATAAAATTTATATGTTATTTATCCTTTTGTAACTGTTATTTTCTATGAAACCACTAGTCTCTTTTAAAACTTCACCTTTTAATTACTGTGTTTTAATATTATTACTTTAAATAAATGAAGCTTCTTATCTCTATTGTGATCAAAGGTATCTTAGTCATGTATAAAATTTTAATGTAAATATTTGGTCAATTCTTTTCTCTATTTGTTTACCATCTCTTTGAGAAAATGTTTTCTTGCTAAATTATCTGTTTACATTTTAGGTGTATTTATGTCTATATTTATTAATGTATTTGTACCCTGTCTCATAAAGAAAGAAATTTAAGTCAGCTTCAAGGGTTATAAGGTATAAAGTTACAACTACAAATGAAATGCATTTGTGGGAAAAGAAAGAAAAATATTTGAGATATAAAAATTGTTCCATAAGTGAGATGAGACATGAAATACACTAGCCAACCTACATGCTAAACTTAGGCCGGCCATGAGGGAGTAACGAAGACCAGACTTACCCTACATCTTAAGTTACTGACAACTTAGGAGAATTATATGAAACATTGGTATTGTGGTGTTAATTAATAGGTATTGCCAGGAATAATCCATGAGAAAAGGAGAATAAATAAATTGAGCCCTGTGAGAAGTCTTACCTTAGTTGGAGAGAATTTCCACACTGTGGGCTAAGTAGGGGGAACCAAACAAAGTACTGCGGTCTTAAGCATAGAGAATATAAAGTTTGGCATTTAGGAAGGCCAAGAAAGATAGAATTTGCAGAGGAAAATATCAGAGTTAAAAAAGAGCTGCAAAAACAAAGAGTGTTCCAGGGATCTGTGAAGGTTTTACCTCAAGTCTTTGGCAGAATACTTATCTGAACATTTAAAGTACTCAAGGAGGGTGGAGATAAAATAATCACTCAATAAAAGTGAACAGAACAATCCCTGAAGCTCTCACACTGCTGGAAATAATTTTTGTTTCTTCTAGTCAAAGTTAAGTGCCCTTCTCATACTGCCATCATGTAGAATCTTCCAACACTGATCACCTCAATAATGGGGACAACTAATTAGACTGTGACTTAGATGAAAGACTGCCCTGGACACAGAATACCAAGCTTAAAACAAGTCATGGTGGATCAGAATGATCCAAATGAACATCACAGTACCCCAGAACAATGCTAACTAAAATGTAAGGGAATGCAGCCCTCATTAACATAAAAGCCCGGGAGCTCAGCATTGAGTAAAAGGAGGGACTTTGACCCATAACTAGAAAAAATAATTGACAAAAATAGACCTATGATACAGGTGATATAGATATAATTATATAGATTATAGAATTAGGAGATTAAGATGTTAAAAGCATTATTATAAATAGATTGCATATCTCTAAGAAGGTAAAGCAGAAACATGATGAGAGAAATGGAAGGTATAACAAGGCACAAACCATCTTTCTAGGGATGAAAAATATACCTCAAATGAAATATACTTTGGATAAAATTAATAGTGGATTAGATGTTTCAGAAGAAACTTTAGAAAGAAGAAATAGTGAGTGAGAACATATGGCAATATAAAGTCTTCAAAAGAAAACACACAGAGAAATAAAACATAAAAAAATGAACTCAGAATCAGTAACCATTCAGGAAAGTACAAAAAGGAAGGCAGAATGTAAAAATTATTGGCCAGAACTTTTCTAATTTATGAAATTTATAAACTTACAACACTAAGAATATCAATGAATTCTAAACAGAAATAATTATGAAAAAAATCAAAGGCATAATCAAATAAAATGTCTAAAAACTGATAAAAAGTAAACCTTAGGGATGCCCTGGTGGCTCAGTCTGTTAAGTGTCTGCCCCTGCTCAGGTCATGATCACAGTGTCCTCAGGTCAAGTCCCAATAGAGCTCCTTGCTAAGCTGGGAGTCTGCTTCTCCCTCTGCCTGCCCCCTCCTGAGGACAGCCCCCCTCCCCCAGTTGTACTCTCAGGAACACTCTCTTCTCTCTCTGGCAATGAATAAATAAAAAAATTTTTTTAAAAAACTTAAAAGTATCTAAAAGGTTTGGGTAGGGGAGAAGAGACAAATTATATATATATATATATATGTAAATAAAAGATATGTATGATATTTTAATATCATACTTGTTTACTTGTTGTAAAAAATATGCTTTATTGAAGAAAATGGAGTAAAATCTTTAGATTGTTGAAAGAAACTAAAACCACCAACTTAGAGTACTATACCTATAAAATTACCTTTCAAAAATGTAAGTAAAACAAAGCTTTATATAGACAATCAAACTGAAAGAATTTACTGCCAGCATATCTGTCCTTCAAGAAGTGTTAAAGGACATTATTAAAAAAGGCAGAAAGAAATCTGGGTCTGAACAAAGGAATGCAGAGCAGAGCTCAAATAATAAATCCGTGGGTTAGTATATTTTTTAAAATCCTCTCTTTTTCTTTGTATCAAATCATTTAAAATATCATTGATAATTTAAAGCAGAGTAATAATGTTTTATGGAATCTATAAGTATAAGAAAATTATATGCCATTAATAGAACAAAAGCCAAAATGTGAGAAATACAATTGTACATTTTAAACTTCTTACAATAAATATTAAGTAGGATCCTTAAAGATGAAAAGTTCCATGTTTTTCCCATAAGATGGGGAATAGAGTTAAAATGTCCATTTCACCATGCCTGTTCAACATACTTCAAGTCCTAGCCAGTTTAATAAAGCTGCCCCAAAAAAATACATAAGAGGATTGAAGGTTGTAAAAGTAATAAAGCTATCTATGTATACATGCTCCATTTGGGTATATAGAAAGTCCTAAAAAGTATATAATAAAGATAGTAGAAATAGTAAGTGAGTTTAGCAATGTTGCAAGTTAAAAGTCAATATATGAAAAAAAGTCTCTTTAATACACTAGCAATAAGTAATGAGAAATGAAAATATATAATTTATAATGCCATCAAAATGATATATTTTAAGATAATTTATCACATACATGCAAGAATTATACAACAAAAATTAAAAGTGTTGTTAATAGGAAAAAGAAGATAATTAAATTAAAAGTATATTGTGTTTGGGGCACCTGGGTGGCTCAGTCGTTAAGCGTCTGCCTTCCGCTCAGGGCATGATCCCAGGGTCCTGGGTTCCAGGGCCATATCAAGCTCCCTGCTCTGCGGGAAGCCTGCTTCTCCCTCTGCCACTTCCCCATGCTTGTATTCCCTCTCTCATTGTCTCTCTCTCTGTGACAAATAAATATATAAAATCTTAAAAAAAAAGTATATTGTGTTTATCAATTGGAAGATACAGATAGTTAAGGTATAAATTCTTCCAGTTTTGCTCTTTATATTTACACACCACAAACAAAATTCCTGAAAGATTTTTTTATAGAAATTAACAACCTGATCTTAAGTTTATATGAAAGAACAAAGAACCTAAAATGGTAAAAGCAATTTTTAAATATAAGGACAAGGTTAAGAAAACTTACACTATCTGATTTTAAGACTTACGATAAAGTATAGTAAGCAAGACACTAGAGTTTTGGCTTAAAGACAAGCTAGCTCAGCTCAACAGAAGAGAGAAAGTCCAGAAATAGACATGTCCATATAAAAATGAATGGTTTTTACTAATATTTCCAAGGGAAATTTAACATAGAAATGTAATAGAATTTAATAAAGAAAGAATAGGGACACCTGGGTGGCTCAGTGGGTTAAGCCTCTGCTTTCGGCTCAGGTCATGATCTCAGGGTCCTGGGATCGAGTCCCGCATCAGGCTCTCTGCTCGGTAGGGAGCCTGCTTCCCCTTCTCTCTCTCTGCCTGCCTCTCTGCCTACTTGTGATTTCTGTCTGTCAAATAAATAAATAAAATCTTAAAAAAAAATAAAAATAAATAAAAAAATAAAGAAAGAATAGTTTTAAAGAAATAATGTTTAAAGAAATGTATATTCATAGAGAAAAGAAAAAAGAAAAGAACATTGACTCATATAATACCATACACAAATTTTAACTCTGAATAGATTATAGTCTAACACAAAGCATACATAATAGGAAACATAGGGGAAAAATCTTTATTTCCTCAAGATAGGGAAATATTTTTTAGATTAAAAAGATAAATTGATTAATTAGCCTCCACGAAAAGTAAATAATTCTGCTCTACAAGATACACTCTTCAAAAAATAAGAAAGCAAGCCACCAACTGGGAGAAAATATTTGGAATAAATATATCTGATTACTGTCTATATGTAGAATAGGTAAGTATCATTTAAAACCCATTTAAAAATCAATTATTATCAATCCAATAAAAATGGACAAAATATTTTAACAGACATTCACAAAATGAGTTATAAGAATGGTCAAAAAGCACATGGAAGATCTCTCCAGTGTCAATCATCAGGGAAGGTAAAACATAACACCAGAATGAGAAATTTCTATACACATTTTAGAATGTCTGAAACAAATTAACTGTCAAAACCCAAATGCTGGCAAGATTTCAGAGCAACTGAAACTCTTTTACATTTCTGTTGGGATTGCAAAATTATACAAGCTTTTTGGAAAACAGTTTGGCAATTTTTATGGAGTTAAACATATACTTACCATGAGACCCAGCCAGTCCATTTCTAGTTGAAATGAAAACGTTTTCCATAAAAACATTTGAACATGAATGTTTACTACAGCTTTATTCATAAGAGGTCCAAACTGGAATGACATAAATATAATAGTTGCATGGATAAAAAAAAATAATGGTATGTTCATAAATGGAATAATACTCAGCAGTGGAAGGAAAGATCTATTGATGCCATACAACAACATGGATGAATCTTAGCAATGTTACCCTGAGCGAAAGAAGCCTGGAACAAATGAGTGCATACTGCAGGATTTCATTTATTTTAAAAATCTAGTGGAGACAAATAGAATCATTGTGACAAATGGAAGTTTGGTAGTTGCTGTAGTGGGGGTAGAATGGACTAGCAAGCGTGTATAAAGAAACACTTAGGGATGATGATAATCTGAATTTTAATTGTAGTAGAGGTTACACAAACATACCTATTTATCAAAACTCATTAGTACATTGTGTTGCAGCTTGTACATACTCATAGGATCCATAAAATAGACAAAGAACTTCCCTCATACAGCACAGTGATGTAGAGAATTGATCAAAGCGTGAAATAGTCCTCTCAAAACATCAGTATCATAGAGTAAAAAAGTCAAAGTTTCAAAGCTTAATCAAGAAAAAGAAAGATATTTGAAAAGTTTGCAGAAAAAAAGATTATTCTTAATATATGGAAATGCTTATATCAGTAGTTCTCTGCTATGCCGAGCAAAAAGTTAATCAGTAATACTTGATGATATTTTGAACATTGTGAGACCAAAGAACAATTTAGATAATAAGCATTTATTCTGAAGCAAAATATTTTTATTAGAAGACACTGTGGGCAAAATGATGGGAACACATCCAATGTTTAAATAGCTTGAAAGTTGGCAGATGCTGGGGTTTTCTTTTTGTCACTCTTCCATGGCACTCTCGTGTAAATCAGAATATCTTTAGAGAAAAGAATATACCAATTCCTCTATTTATGTTAACAGGTTAATTCCACTGTCATTGCCATAATCTCTTTCTGAAAATCGCTAGCTCTAACATTCTTCGGTGGTTTAGAAATAGAATCTCAAAGTTAAAAACAATGCCATGAAAATCTCATTCCTATAATTCTATAATTCTATTTCAGTAAAAAAAAAAAAAAAGTGAAGCCATAGTGAAATAACTGTTTAAAAAAAGTCAAGAACAGACAAAGATCTGGCTTACTTCAGAAGAAATGAACAATTAATCAGAAAAACAGGGGTGCCTGGGTGGCTTAGTGGTTAAGCCTCTGCCTTCCGCTCGGGTCATGATCTCAGGGTCTTGGGATTCAGTCCCATATCGGGTTCCCTGCTGAGCAGGGAGCCTGCTTCCCCCTCTCCCTCTGCTGCTCCCCCTGATTGTGCTCTCTCTCCTTCTCTCACTCTCTGTCAGATAAATAAGTTCTTTAAATAAATACATAAATATATATATTTTGAAAAATCAGAAAAACAAAACAAACATTGTAGAAACAGATGGTCTTTATTACCTGGGTATCATTGGACTATTCAAATCTAAGTACCTAAATCAAGTTACTATCAATTTTTTTTAACTTTTTAAAAATTAAAAAAAAATGTGAATGTAGTTGACATGAAACATTACATTAGTTAGAGGTACACAAGGTAGAGATTCAACATCTCTGTACATGATGATTTGCTCACCACAAAGTGTAGCTACCATCAGCTACCATATAACTATCGCAATGTTACTGAATATATTCCCATGACTCATTCATTCCATGACTGGAAGCTTGTATCTCCTATTCCCCTTCACCCATTTTGCCCATTCCCCAACTCCCTTCCCTCAGACAACCATCAGTTTGTGGGGCTCCATCTCACGACCCTGAGATCACAACCTAAACTGAAACCAAGAGTAAGATGCTTCACCAGCTGTACCACCCAGGCGCCTCAACATCTATTTGAGTTAGTGTTTTCAATTTCTCTGGGTAAACACCGAGCAGTGGAATTATTGGGTCATCTGGCATTTCTATGTTTAATTTTTTTAAGTACTTCTATACTACTTTCCACAATGGCTGGAACAATTTACATTCCCACCAAGAGTGCCTGAGAGTTCCCCTTTTTCACATCCTCACCAACACTTCTTACTTCTTCTTGTCTTTTGATTTTAGCCATTCTGACAAGTGTAAGGTGTGGCTTTGATGTGTGTTGCCCTGATGATCAGTGATGTTGAGCATGTTTTCCTGTGTCTGTTCGTCACTGTGTACCTCCTTTGGAAAAATGTCTATTCATTTTCATGGTATGGGCCTTCTGTCCATTTCTTTTTAATTAAAAAAAAATTAAGATTTTATTTCTTTATTTGACGGAGAGAGACACAGCAAGAGAGGGAACACAAGCAGGGGGAGTGGAAAGGGAGAAGCAGGCTTCCTGGCAAGTAGGAAGACCACTGCAGGGCTTGATCCCAGGACCCTGGGAACATGACCTGAGCTGAAGGCAGACGCTTAATGACTAAGCCACCCAGGGACCCCTTTACTGCCCATTTTTTAAATGGATTATTTGTTTTGTGTGTGTGTGTGGGGGGGTTGGTTGGTTTTTGTGTGTGTGGTTTTGCTTTTTTTTTTTTTTTTTTTTTGGTGTTGAGTTGTACAAGCTCTTTATATATTTTGGATATTAGTCCCTTATTGGAGATATCATTTGCCAATATCTTCTCCCATTCATAGGTTGTCTTTTTGTTTTGTCAATGGCTTCCTTTGCTGTGCAAGAGCTTTTTATTTTAATGTAATCCTAATAATTCATTTTTCCTTTTGTTTCCCTTGCCTGAGGAGACGTATCTAGAAAGATGGTACTAAGGCCAATGTCAGAAAAAGTCCTGCTTTGTTTTCTTTTAGGAGTTTTATGGTTTCAGGCCTCCATTTAGGTCTTTAATCCATTTTGGTTAATTTTTGTGTATGGTGAGAGAGTGATCCAGTTTCTTTCTTTTGCATGTAGCTGTTCAGTTTCCCTAGCACTATGTATTGAAATGACTGTCTTTTTCTCATTGTATGTTCTTGCTTCCTTTGTCATACATTAATTGACCATATAAGCATGGGTTTATTTCTGTTTTTTTTTTCTTTTCCATTGATGCATGTGTCTATTTTTGTGCTAGTTCCATACTATTTTGATTGTTACAGTTTTGTAGTATTATCAACTCTAAAATTATTTTTATGTCTCTATATCTATCCTGGTCCAGTTTGTTAGTATCTACTTCATAAAATATTTTCATTTCCAATTATTTAAATATAATTTTGTTCCTCCAGATGACTTTCTTGCCTGCCTCTGATTTTGTCTATCTTGTCTTTCTACACCTCATCCTTAAGACCAAGTGTTTTGGGACTTCCCTGGTCATTTTCTTTTTCTTTCTTTCTTTCTTTCTTTCTTTCTTTCTTTTTCTTTTTCTTTTTTTTTAGTTTAAACACCACCTCTTTACACATTTAATTGCTCTTTCATTGCTTTAGGTGTACAAATAATTTCACATAAACCTAGCCTCTATTTACTATAGGATAAAAGCTACACATTCTCCTTATACATTTTCAAAGTGGTCTGGACTATCTGGATACAGCAAATATTTGGTTATACTTAGTTATTGATAAATTGCCATTATAAAAAATTGCCAAAATTTGAAATAATTTCAACACTAAATAATAATTAATTACTGCTTAACAAAGGTAAACCTTTTCTTTTTGGGGGTATTTTCAGTTATGTAGAAAAGAAAACCTTATTCTCATGGAGGGGACTCTGAAATCCTTCCTGGGGAAGGATGCATCTGAGCCTAAGTTTGGTAACTTAGATCACTAAGAATCTGTCATGGAAGAATTTTTATTTTTGAGAATTTTTATTTATTTATTTTTTTAAAGTAAGCTCCACATCCAATGTGGGGATTGAACTCAGGACTGCAAGATCAAGAGTTGCATGCTCAGGGTGCCTCTGTGGCTCAGATGGTTGAGCTCTGGCCTTCGGCTCAGGTTGTGATCTCCAGGTCCTGCCCATACCAGGCTCCCACCTCAGCAGGGAGTTTGCTTCTCCCTGTCCCTCTGCCTCTTCTTCTGCTTGTGCTCTTTCTGTGTCTCTTTCTCTCTCAAATGAATAAATAAAATCTGAAAAAAAAAAAAAAAAAGGAGCTGTATGCTCTACCAACTGAGCCAGGTAACCTCAGAAGTTTTAAATTTTTTACGTGCAAAATTCCTTTGTACATTTACATTTTACATATTATGAATCACTGACAGTTTTCCATGTTGCAAAGTGTGCATCTTTCACCTCTAACTTTTTGCATCACATTTAAATTAATATGTTATATATTTAATATAATAATTTCTAAATATCGATTATTGGAAAAGTAGCTTTTTTCACATTGTTTATTCTACTTTCTATTCAACAATTATTTATGTTATTGGTGCTGTTCTTGGCAATATGAGTATAGTGGTGAGTAAGACAAAAATCTCTACTTTCACTGATCAGGGCTGCATTAAATTTTTGTACATGTAGGGAATTAGAGATTTTTTATCTGATTTTTTGGGTTGTAATTTTACTTAATGCTTCTTACTTGAGCAAGATAGTTCACATGACAAAACATGAGTTTTTCCCTTCCATAAGATGGGGATAATAACCTAAACTTCATGTGTTTCCTATGAGGATTCCTTCATAGAGCACTTAGTATGCAACAAATAGTAAAAAATCGTTAAAAGAATTATTGGGTCCAAAGGAACTTCCATTATCTACTACCACTGTACTATTGTGTCCACTGGTTACCAGCATACACTATGACTTTCCTTCCACTGGACCTTCAAAGGGTTCTCTTTGGTCTATCATCTTAAAGACTTTATTTATTTATTTATTTGAGAGAGAAAGAAAACGCCAGCAGGGGGAGGGGCAGAGGGAGAGTGAAGAGCAGGCTCCCCATTGAGCAGAGAGCTCCATGAAGAGCTCCATCCCAGGACCCTAAGATTATGACCTGAGCAGAAGGCAGGGGCTGAACTGAATGAGCCACCAGGCGCCCCAACCTGATCTAGCATCTTAACCCATCCTTAGTGTCTTGGGATCCCAGTGAATTCATATTTTTTCAAAAATGGGGGCAGTCAGGGTGCCTGGGTGGCTCAGTGGGTTAAAGCCTCTGCCTTCGGCTCCAGTCATGATCCCAGGGTTCTGGGATCGAGCCCCGCATCGGGCTCTCTGCTCAGCAGGGAGCCTGCTTCCCCCTCTCTCTCTGCCTGCCTCTCTGCCTACTTGCGATCTCTATCTGTCAAATAAATAAATAAAATCTTTAAAAAAAATTAAAAAAACAAAATAAAATAAAATGGGGGCAGTTTCTGGTACAAGGTGTTACTTCACCCTATATTTACATAAGTAATTATCTTCCTCAACCTTTCTAATGGAGTTCAGTTGACAAACTTCAACGTAAAGTTTCCTGAACCAATTTATGATAAGAAATATTTAGCCATTTAGCTACACAGAAAAAAAATACATGTGTGCGTTTTCATGTCCTAGTAGATACATTGTTGAATAATAGCAAATGATTTGCTATGATTTTAATATTATCCCCTTTCCTGGATCTATATAATTACTTATAGAGTCTCTATTAAGTTTAAATACATTGGTTCCTATGATTTATGGGAAAATATTATAAACTATAATGAAGAATTTACCTGAATCTCTCTCTCTTTCCCCCCACATGCCCATCTCTCATATATATGCCATCCTTTCAGTAATAGTATTTCTTCTAATTATTTGCCATCAATTGCCCATTTTAACATTTTCTTCAGATACTATTTAATATCAAACACAATACTTAAGCTTTATGTTTCATTTTTTCCCTTTATTTTTATTTTTAGAACAAGGGCTTAAATACCATTTAGTTTCCATTCCATATAATAAAAATGCTAAAAGACATTTTAGAACTAAAACAACTATTTCATTTTCCTTACATTTATTATTATAGGTTCCCTTAAACTCAGCAGTTTTAAAGCTTTATTTTTAGAGGAAAGTCACTCTAGATGACAAGGGACTATTATTTGGCACTGAAACAATGAGCTGTGTCTCATTCTTCTTCGCAACTTTTTTTTTTTTTGTCAGCAAATAGCCAATTGTGAAGAGTCTATTTTTCTCAGTTTTTAGTTCCAAAGTCCCATCAATCATACCAGATCTGAGGGGAGACGGCATCATGTGTTCACTACATTTTCAAGCCCAAAGCCATGTTGCTGCTCCCCCTAGCAGTACCATCTGCTCTGAGCCAATTTTAAAGCCAAGGGACTCCAGAATACCAATACGTCAAAAACTTCCCACTATGCAAGGAAATCATTCTAAAGGATCTGTGTGAAATGTGAACCATGCACTTCAAAAGAAGGAAATAATATTTAGGATAACACCATAGAATTCAGAGTGCCTGTTACAGAGCTTGCAAAGAGGTAGCTACACCAGGAGGTGGCACACTCTAAAGAAAAATTTAAAAATTAAAGTGATATAAAAAAGAAAAAAAAATGCTGAATCAAATATTATCATTAAATAAAATAAGCATATCTTAGAGACACTGAGGAGAAAAGAAGACTTTCTAAAGTTTTTAAAGTACTTGAAAAATCTTTTTGTGAAAAAAAGTTATTTCCTTTTCTTTTTACTTAGAATGGTATTGTAAAATAATCTTTAGTGATGCTCAATATTTAAAGTATTTGAAATCATAAGATTATATTAATTTAAAAAACTAATGAGGCATTCAAAGATGTTTAAAAATCCTAAAACTATAAGATGATCACATTGTAGATAAAGAATTTTTAAATGAAATAATAAAAATCTTATTTTTATGCAGTTATTTAGAGCTAAGAATGTTTTTATTTTAATGATTTAAGTGGATTTAAGTTCATTATGTTTAAATGTATTTTCCTCTAGAAAAGATGAAATAACAGAATTTATATTCCTAATCAGAGCTTAATACATACCAAATTATATAAATGAATATATACATCATATATACATCATATTTAATTTTGACGTGTGTTTTTCTCCTGGAAGTTTAACATGGTAATGCAACAGCCAGGAAAAAAGTACACTTCTTAATTTTTTTACAATTGTTCAGTTTTGTTTTCATTTATGGAGTATTACATTATGTAGAAAGCCTGTAGTACAATTTGGGCTAAAAAATGATAATAGAGTTTTTGGTAGAGGAGAGAAGAAGAAGAATTCTTGAAGAAAATGGCAATGTGGAAATTATGAGCATGAAAGACTTCTAGGAAAGGAAAATTTGAAGGCAGGAAAGTCTCCTAAGTGTCAAGAATGAAAGGATATTTTATTATATACAAATATATTGACTAGGGATTCCAGGTTTTGTTTTTGTTTTTATTTTTGTTTTCTGTTATGAATGTTAAACATTGCCTCAGTTACCATTTTGCAGTAAAAGAAATAACTCCAAAATTTAGTGGCTTAAGGCAACACTTATGATTATCTCACAGCTCTAGGTGTTGACCGGGATTGGCAAAGAGATTTTCACTCAGTTGTCTTTCATACAGATATAGTTCAGATGGCTAAAATATTCTTTTGATAGTGTCACTACTCTAAAAAATATATAGGTGCTTTATTTTCTATGAAACAAAGTTTAATTTTCTTAATGAAACATAAAAGATTTTTTTTTGAATTATGTCTTTACCTTCTGCTCTAAACTGCTTAGCAAAATGGTTTCTCCATTCATTAGCACCTACACACTTGCAACGTTTTAAACGTTGCTCTTGAAGTTATTCACAGAGATGTACATCTTTCTAAAACCAGTTATCAGTTCAATCAAATTTTCTGCAAATATGACAAAAATTAGTCATTCCTTTATTCCTGAAATACTTTAATGTCTTAGTTCGTTTCTTTCCTAATTCTTTGGGGAGTTTCCTCTTAATCTTTATTTTTTTATTACTTCCCCCTTTTCCAAGATCCCTTTCTTAAATCTCATGTAATATCTAGGCACTTAACCAGTTTCCATTGTCAGACCTGAACTCTCGCTTAGCTCCAGGCTTGATAGTCCACAGAAAATCAGAACCATTCCATGGCCAAAGTGAAATGAATGGCTATCACATGTGCTCACCAAATCAGCTGAAATCTTTCCTTTTGCATAATCTCTAATTTTTCTCATTTTATACATTTCATTTCTAATTCATCAGCAATTTTTACCAGCACTATCTTCAAAATTACATGAGTTTAACCACTTCTCACTATTCCCATTATCAAAACTCTAGTCCGAATTCCTTCATCTCTCTTCCAAACTTGTGCAATAATCTCACTGGTCTCCTTGCCTCCACTTATGCTTGTCTACAAGTTCATCTTCCCCACAGGAAATGTAAATCAGATCACATCAGTCCCCTGCTTAAACTACACAAGAGGCTACTGTTTATACATGTAATAAAAGCCAATGTTGTTAATGTAGTTTATAAAACCTTATGTATGTAAAAACTTTATGTTATGTAGTTTATAAAACTTTATGTAACCTACATATTTGATGTAATCTACTCTCTATCATGTTCCATGTATTCTAGTCAATCAAGCTTTTTCATTACACTTCAGACATACAGAGTATGTTCCTGTCTCAGTGTCTCAGTGTTAGAAAAGCTCTTCTCCTATATATTCTTTTTTATTTTTTAGTACAGTGTGAGGTAGAGATTAAGGTTTAATTTTGTTTCATAATGGTATTGAGTCGTTCCACCAATGTTTGTTGAAAACACTACACTTTCCTACTGCATACCCTAATATCATTGTGTAAAATCCCCTGTACACATATGGGTTTATTTCCAGATTCCATTCTTTTCCATTAATTTATGCACCATCTCTACACTGTCGTGATTTCTGTAGCTTTATAGTAAGTCATGCAATTAGATAGCATAAGTCCTCTCATTTTATCCCTCTTTTTTAAGATTGTTTTGCTCCTGTAGGTCACTTATTCATAAGCAATATATCTTTTTTTTTCCTCTGGGAGTACTTAATATCACTTTGATGTTTGCAATTTCGGTACAATCTGCCTAGTTTTTAAACATTATTAATATTTTGTTCTACTTGGAACTCAGCTTTGATAATCCCTCTGAAAATTCAAAGACCTATTATATTGGTCGTATTTTTAAGGTTCTAATATTCCGCAGAATGGTAGGATATCCCATACAAAGTAAGGAATAAATTATGTTGTCTTACAAGTGTCATTACCTGAAGAAGAGGTAGGCCTGTGATCTGGGGCATACTTGGAATACTTTTCCAACTCTTTTATTGAGTAACTTGGATAGCTGTCATGTTTGTACAGGGTCAAGAGCAAGAAAGAGTTCTGTAGTAGAACTTCTAGTTCACTAGAAGCAGTACCAAGTTTTGGGCAAAAAACCTTGAACTACCCTATGGGGGAATCTCTGTGGAAAACACACCATGTGTAGTTTATGGGAAGTCCTGGTGGAAGAATGTCACTGTAGACACCTAGGTTTCTGGAGCAAAGCAAAATTCCCTAAAGCAGAAAATCATACATCATTTAAAAAATAGTCCCCAGCATGCTAGTAAGTCCTGGTAGAGACTGAGGCTCTTGTCATGGAACTAAATGACTCTGAATCTAATTTTTAACAAGTTATAAATTTAAGCAGATGAAGGAATGTTTATCATATGAAGGAAGTGACAATTATAGGACTAGGCTTCAGCAAAAGGCACATATAGGTTTTAAGTGCACATAGGCCAATATCTCCCTTAGCTTACATCTAAGACCACATGAAGAAGTTTCCTCTGTCCAACTGGCTGGAAGCAAAAAGCCAAACTTGGATAATGAATGAGTCACATTGGTGAGTACAATCTGAAAAGGGACTGCTACTATTCTGCAGTCCCAACCATTGGTCATCCACTTGGGTGCAAGGTAAAATTTGGCCCGAGGTTACAATTACATATAGATTCATGGGTAGTGGCACATGGCTTGGCTAGTCAGTCAGAGACTTGGGAAGAGAAAATATAAAAGATCATGAGCAGCAGTATGGGAGAAAATATTTATAAATAATATATCTGATAAAGGGTTAATGTCTAGAATACATAAAGAACTCTTAAAACTCAACAGAGCAACAGAATAAATAACATTTAAAAAAATGGGCAAAGGATTTAAACAGACATTTCTCCAAAGAGCATATACAAATAGCCAACAAGAATGAAAAGATATTCAATATCACTAATCATTAAAGAAATCTAAATCAAAACCACAATAAGATACTTTGCATACCCATTCTAAAGGATACTATATGTGTTTTCTAGAGTGTCCTTAACAAATACCACAGCCTTGGTGGCTTAAACAATAATAATTTATTTTCTCAGTTTTTTGGGTGATAGAAGTACAAAATCAAAGAATTGATCGGTCTGGTTTCTCTTGAGGCTTCTATCTTTCGTTTACAGATAGCAGCCTTCTCTCTGTATCCTCATGTGGACTTTCCTCTATGCAAGCACACCTCAGGTATTCCTTTTTTGGTGCAAATGTCCTTATTTGATAAAGACACCAATCAGGGTGGATGAGAGCCCACCAAAAGGCCTCATTTCTACTTACCAATTGGCTGCAACACAATTACCTCCATGTTTGCCCTCATCCATGGTCCAACATCAGTCTGTGGCTTATTTTCTGCAGTGATATTGCATATCTAGGCTTCACGCTAATGAGAGGCTTGATTTTGTCCTAGTATCAAGGTTATACATACCGGCAAGGTAGAGCCACAGTATGCTAAAAGCAATACCATCAGCCATATGACCAACAGCACTACCACTTTTTTAGAAAAAGGTTTCACTCATGAACAGAAATAATACATTCCCAATACCTGAATTTCAGAAGTAAGTTAGACTCTGAGACTGTTGTCTAGCCTTGAACAGACTTACGCCCTTTACCCATAGCAGTCAAACTCCTGGCCACCAGGAAACCAGAAACTGCAATAGAATGGCTTTAGCTTTATATCTGTGTTCTCTTTCTGCTCTACAGTACTATCTCTGTTTTTGAGACCAGTTTTTATTTTATTTTGTTTTCTTATTGGATATATCATTGTCATGCACATGGGACAGAAGCTATGGCAACACTAGGAAATCTTCAGCACTGTCTACCAACTCTTCCTGCCACAGTTTCTGATTCTGTATTTTAGTATATATAATTCTCCTTCAATAGTGCAAATATATACCCTCTTCAGTTTCCATGCATTAGAAACATTTAGTATGGTCAACGTCTTACGTCCTTCATAATTTTTAGCACAATGACTTTTATAGAATAGACTAAATTAAATATTTGTTAATAATGATGAGTTTAAGGAAAGTCCCATACAGAGAAAGAAAACAGCAGAAAAATGTAACTTGTAGGATCCCAAAAAGGTGAAACCAACCTTTAAGGTCCACTTTGCTTTAATAGTTTATATATAAAAGCGCTCAATTAAATTCCATTACATTGTTGTAGTGTAGTAATAAAATTATGGCACCCAAAAATACAGAATAGGAATTTGCTAGATTTTCTAAATAGCTCTTAATAAAGAGAAAAACTAGGACAAGAGACACATACAGCATTTGGAAGAGAGGGTGCTAAAAAATATCTAAGCATGGAATGTTACCTAAAAATAGAGTTTCCAGTGAGTTTCTTCATCATATATATTTGTGTGTATTGGCTTTAGGAGAGAGGGGCTTTCTTGGGTTTCAATAGCCAGTGCAAAAGTTCTAGGCACCTAGGGGAAAACAGCAAATAGGACTTCAAATTATCAACACTGACAATTTCTCAATTTTTCTGAAAGTTACCTCTAGTTGATTGAAATACTTATTTATTGGTTTATTTCCTTTGAATATCACAATTATAATTTTCCAAAAATTGCATATATATTTATCTCCCTTAAGGATTATGGAGCACTTTAGATTCATTAAGGGGAGAAGAAAGATAATATAACAAAACAGTGGAGAACAAGAAAAAAGATACTATCTAAACATTGCTTCTAATTTTTATAGCACATAAAGCATTTTTGGCAAGGAATCTCAGCATATGACCCTTATCATTTTGATTTTGTTTCCATAGCCTAAAGATTATATTCCAGTATCAGAATGTGAGCTGATTAAAACCATGGTTCTTCAGGAGACAAAGCGCTCATCCTGTTTTTTTTCTTTGAAATTTGGCTCATTTATGTATTATTGCTAAACAAAAAATTGTTTATTTAAATATCATTGCATATCTAAAAATGAAGGTTTTATAATACTGCAACTGTATTTTCATGCTTAATTTTTTTATTGCCACCAATTTTCAGCAGTTCAATAATCTCACTGTGTTTTTTACCTTGAGATAAAAGAACTAAAAAGACAACCTTTGCAGCCCACTGCTTACCAGGGTAAATTCTGCCCCACTCCCAACCTGAGATTCCTACACTCACAAGACCTAAAAATTATTTCGAGCTTTAAAAAAGTCATGACACTGAGATGAAAACAGAATCAGTATGGAACAATATTTGAAAATACAATACTGGATTAAAATGTAGAGTATTTCTCTAAGGTAACAAATCAGATATACTCATTTCTATAAACCAAATTCAATTTATTTAAAGTTAAGTTTTAAATTTATAACATTTGATGTATTAGCCACCTGTCTAAACTGATATTAATTCATTTAATATGGAAAGACTTGTTTCATAATGCTTTTTCAAGAGAGAAATTAAAGAAAACATGTTGAAAATTTTGTTAAACCTTAAGTTTGCTAGTATAAACTTAAAGGTACAGTGGTCACAGGATATTTTGAGGGAAAGCTCACTTAATCTTAAATGTGTTATATATCAATTTTGGCCTATATACCGAGTAAAGTGCCTTTTAAAAACATTCGTCAGAAAAATCTGGTACCAGTGCCAGTGGCCTTGAGGCAGAAACCACCAAAAGAGATGGGAAAGACATCAGAGCATAGCTACAATGAATCTTGGCTCTGTTGCTAGTAACTAGCTTCAGGAACTTGGATAAATTATTGAATTTGGTTCCTCAGTTTCTATACCTGTAAAGTCAGGATGATGATAATAATAGTACTCAGTTCATAAAGGACTCATAAGCATTAAAAAAGTCAGTACGTTAATATGTATAAAATATTTATAACAGTCCCTGAAATATTATGCACTCCCAATGAATGTTAGATATTAAAATTAATGTTTGTATAAATTATTAAAACTCAAAGTGTTTAAAAAAAAAAAAGAACATGTTTGTAGTAAGTGCTTTGGAAGACTTTATACTGTTCCACCGATACCATCATTGTTCATAACCTATTTACAGGCATTTCCTTGAAACTGCTTTCCAAGCCTCCAGAACAAAAACATTCAGCTCACATTGAATGCTTGGATATACTGTATGCAAAATAGTATTCTTGGTGCTGGGGACAAAAAATGAGTGAGACACAATTTCTACCCTCAATCGGTTTTTTACTCCATTGGGAGAGCTAAAATACACAAACAAGCACCACGGCACAGCATCCTCTCAGTGTTTTAATACAGAATTTTTGACACTGAGCCATAGTTGAGGATTTACATACATTCTTGATTCTTATGGGACCGAAATGTATACAAAGTAGGGACTGCCCAGAACCGGCACTGGGACTAACACCACATAAGTGTCCAAGAAATGGTTGCTGAAGGAATAGAAACACTAACAAATATACATAAGAAAATGGTAGTGAGGGTGGGAACTATCAAAGCTTCATAGGAATGAGTAATGGTTTCATTAGGTTTTGAATGCTAAATAAGAGTTTTTTGAGGTAGCGAATCACAACATCATCCCGTGTGTCCTGAGGATTGTAAAGCGTTGGGTATTGCTATGGGGTTTAAAAAATATCAAACTTTTCTAAGCCATCTCAGGGAGCAGAGCCCCACTGAAGGGAGATTATACAGAATGGAGAGTATATGTGAGACTGGAATCAAGGCTGCAACAATTGAGAAGGAAAAGACTGATTCTGAGCAAATTTAGAAATTAATATCAGCAAGATTTGGAGATGAATTGAATGGGGAGTGGTATGAGAGAGAGTGCAAGGGGTGTTTTTAGATTTCAGTCTAAGGTGAAACTGTGAATGATCATAGTGGTGACAACTCTGTATTTTGATGGCCAGTTTTAGAAACATCTAACATTTTTAGAGCCATTATTTTTGAATAAAGGAATTTTTAAATTAAAATTCAGCAAAAAGATACTGTTTTTTCCCTCACCTCTGGCATATGCAATGGTTATGTAGATATCATTAGAAGAGTTTCCAAACATTTTAATTAATGAAAACCTATGAGAGTTTCTGTAAAACCTATATGGAGTTAATTTTATTTTTTTAAAATTTTTCCATTTTATTTTATTTCTTTTCAGTGTTCCAGCATTCATTGTTTATGCACCACACCCAGTACTCCATGCAACACCTGCCCTCCATAATACCACCGAGCTCACCCAATGCCCCACCCCTCTCCTCTCCAAAACCCTCAGTTTGTTTCTCAGAGTTATGGAATTAACTTTAAAGATGGAATTAGATGAATAAATAAGTTCTTTATTTATCTGTCTTATGATTGTATTATCGTATCTTATATTTGTTATTGCTCTATGGCACTAGGAACTCATGACCGTGTTATAGGATGTCTCACTAACAGAAAATTACTCCTTATTTTCCTTGATCCAGAGTTGCAAAATGCTGATAGAAATTAAGGGGGGGGCAATATTTGTTGTTTGTGTTGGGGTATCCAGTTAGTCATTTAGATAATTTTGCCTGAGGAATTTAAGAATACTACAACCTAGGCAATCTCTCTGCTTACCTAATCTATTTCAGAAGTAATAATAAGACATTTGTGAAAAACTTGATTTTTTAACATCATTCTAAGTGTTCATAAGTCCCCATTTCCTTTTTCAAGCTTATTTCTTGTGAAGCTTAAACTGAAGAAAATGTCTTTAGAATATTTTTGTACTAAAGTTTTTACCAAGTTTGTGCAACTTCCATTGCTTGAATCAAACATCACAGCAGACTTTCTTGGAGTGATGAAAGTGCTACTAAAATTCAGGACAAGTCCAGAGGCTTATATTTTTAAATTTTTGAGGTGGCAAAAATTACATTATTATATATTTACTATATGTATAAGAAGATCAATTTCAGGTTAGAATCTAAATTAAAGGCTTTGACTACTGACATTTTTATTCTAAATTTACATGTACTGCCTTTTTAAAAAATGAATACCTCTGGGTTCACCCAGTTACCACAGATATTTCTTTAAATCTCTTAATGCATGCAAGATATTTATATGCAGACCCTAGCAAAGCTACATATCAATGCCCACTGTGGTACCCCTATATGCAATACAATTGTCACAGACACACAGGTATGTTCAGTCTACTTAAAAATTCTGTATACACTTTGCATAAGCAAGATACTTTCTGATAATTTTGGGTAGTGGATTAATTGCTTTCAAGTCACTTTTAACCCAAACCACATAACACATCACTAAATTGGACCATGAATGACTCAGTCTGTTTCATATCCTTTTTACTTAAATTCCAGTGATTTTTTTTTTTTTTTACCATATTTTATGGAGCAGCTGCGGGGCCTGAGCTTCTTTTTGTCTTGAAAAAAAGAATAAAGGCCTCATTTAGCTCCTGGTGGAGCTATGAGCTGCAATGTGTTTGTTAGTCTAATGCATCCGTCCTTTGTATAGCCACTAACTCCAGACAGCATCGTGACTCCCTTCCCTGCTCAACTATGTGAGAAGACAGTAGGTCATTGCTGCAGTCTGCCATCCAACAAAAGAAAGAGAGGTGTGAAGAAAATGTTTGTGTACATTTGAGATGCAGTGACTATCGCGAAGTAATTAGCATAAGACAGAGGCTGCCCCATAACCACAGGAAGGATAAGAAATTTTACTGACAGCTAAATTGGAACTATGCTAATCTGGCAAAGATTGTGTAGAAAGGATGCTTGTGTTTAGTTACCGGTGCCATACTACGCACAGTTTTCTTTATCATTAAGCGATATTCAAAATTCTTGGTGAAAGCAGTCAGTGTCCTAATTTGTGCGGTGTGAAACCATGGTCAGTTGTAACCATGACTACCCTGTCACTGAGAAGTCTGACAGACAATGGAATTCACTAATTATAACATTATAACCCTCCCCTATCTCTAGTTTACCAAATTCTTCACAAGATGATTGCATTTAATTTGTCTCTTAGTGAACGACCTGGAAACCCCACAGTTCTCTTAACAAATGTTATCAGAGGAGCTGTTTACAATCTCCAGAAACCTCCCTGTGCTCTAGCTGCAAGACAACCTTTAGACTTTCTTCTTCCCCAGATGTCTTTTCAAGCAGTACAAACTTTTTTCTATTTGGAAGATTTACTACACCCATTAATCATGTGTAATTGTTTCCATGTTATGGAGTTTTTAGTACATTCTCAATGATGTGATTTATTAAATTTTATGTTTTAAATGACTTAGTTATGTTCAGAAGAAGTAAAAGACATGCACGGTGCATTCAGGAAACACTACTCTGAGATACAGGTGGTAATTACCTTAACATACTCGACTGATTTCTCCCATTTCAGAGTCATAATTCATAACCACTTCTATGACCTAATTTTTGGATACTTAGAATAAAAGAGATGAACTTTTATTAATCTTTGTACTTTCCAAATGCCTATGCCTACATGTTTGTTGGTACTAAAAACAGTAGTGAGAGATTTAACATTCTTAAATGATAGAAAGTTCACACTATTATTTCACATCATGACTTTTGCTTAGGTAGTTGGCAACTTCAATATCTCTAAAAGGAAGATTAATATTATGTCTGCATTATGAAGTAGTCATGAAACAAACTATGTCCGAAGTGTTTTTAAATACAAAATTATATGTTTGGAATGTTAGCAACAGACAGCAGTTGAGGTAGTTAAACCATGAAATATCATTACAGCTACAATGAAAATAATCATAGCAGTGAGAGTAGATACCACATAGAGACAAATTTAACTAAAAGTCACACAGAAAAGTATATGCTGTAAAATTCTACCTAAAAGAATGAAAATATAAAATAAAAATATTCACTATGTTATGTCAGAAATCACAAGCCATAAATAAGTCATAATTTTTCATCTTTTGACCTAAAGTTCCATATGGTTTGCTATAGATATAAGGTAAATTTAATTTTAATTTATATATATATATAGCATTTATAATCCTTACACTCTAATAGTTTGATGTTAATTAAGAATTATACCTTACAGATTTTTAGGAAGAGGATTATGTTAGATATAATTAATATATATCAGTGGAGATAATTAAATACCTGAAAGTAAATACTGAAACAGAAGGGAAATGACAACCTCAAAAAGAAGCTTCTAAGGGTTGAATTTATGCTCCCCAAATTCATACATTGAAGCCCTAAACTCCAATATGACTATTTTCAGATAGGGCTTTTAGGTAATAAAGGTTAAATGAAGTCATGATGCTCCAGTCTTAATGCTGTAAAATTGATGGCCTTGTAAAAAGAGGAATAGAGAGAGATCTCTCTCACCACGCACATGCACAGAGGAAAGGCCATGTGAGCACACAGTGAGAAGATGGACATATGCCAGCTAAGAGGAAAGCTCTTACCACTACCTGACCCTTGCAGCACCCTGATCTCAGAGTTCTAGCCTCCAGAACTGTGAGAAAATAATTCTCTGTTGTTTGAGCCATCCCATCTATGATATTCTCTTATAGCAGCCCAAGCTAACACAGAAGCACAATTTATAAATTACTCATTTATGTCTGAATAGTTCTTATGTCATGAAAACTGTAAATCTCATCTATTGCATACTTAATTAAAGGTGCTAATTTCATTATTGAGCATAGAGCATAAATGTAAAGCTTTGTCCCTAGAGTGTCACTAGAATTCATAAGTATTTCAAGATCAACTGTCTTGAGATACAAGAAGTAAGATCTTTATCCACCATCTTTTCTATCTTGTTCAGCCTTACTTTTACACAACTGACAATGAAATGGACATATATTGTACTTTAAACATTCTCAGTTATATGATACTTCTTATTGAGGATGACATTTTTTGAAACTACGATTTTGAAGATCATTGATAATTATTTTCCTTCTTCCTCCTTAAATATACATAAAATCATGAGGTCTAAAAAGAAATAAGCACCAGTCTACATAAGTGACAAGTAAGGAAAATAACAGTGCCATATGTAAGATAGAATATCACTAGTTTTTCACAAAGGAAAAGGGTGTGTGTTTTGAGGACATTTTCAAATAATACCCTTAATTAAAATTTACTATTGTGGATGATGTGCAGAGTCACCTTCTCAAAGGAAGGAACTCCTTCCCACAGCTTCCTGCAATGCTTGTTGCTGACAAAATTCACCTCAGGAATTGCTGAGAATCTCCTTGCCTGAAGGGAATTGCCTCACCTGAGGTTTTTGTCCTCCTAAAGGACAGTTCACATATAATGACTAACTTGTGAATGGTAGGAAGTCTTGCTCTGCTCCTTTAACTGGGACACCTCTGAAGGGCAATTGCAGCTCCAGATCCCCTCTGGGGTCATCAGCATTGGAATTCATATACTCAATTCTACCTTCCTCAAGTGTGATTCCCCAGTAAATGGCATCTGGGCAAATCTTCTAGTGTCAAATTTTCAATTTCTTATTGAAAAACTTGTTTTTAATAAAAAATCACTTAAGGGGACATTTGATACATATCAAATAAGAATTTATGAAAAGTCACCTGGGAATGGTCCAATTATTTAAGGGTAACTCACTATCATGTTTTCCTCATGGGTGGGTAATGATCCCATGCACTTCCTGAATCGTCTTACAGCAATGTATGTACTATTTCCCAAGTTGTTGGGAGCATCATCAGATTATTCTTAGCTTTCAGTCATCTTTGTGGATTTCCTCAGATGATAAAAACTGCCTCACCCAAGGCCATGCCTCTTTCAGGGGTAGACTGCATCTAGTGGCCTGTTAAAATGAAGTTAAAGGCAGCTCTGAAAGGCTATCCCAGCTCAGGAGTTACTGGTGGGTTTGGCTAAGGGGTGAAAATGCTCCCTTAAAGAAAGGGTAATTCTCAGAAAAGGAAAGCACTCTAAACTGTTGGAAGCCAGTACTCTAAGCAGCTGTGGGAATTAATTCCTGGTTCTGAAGGGGGAATCCAGGCAGGACATCACAACGTCCACTTTTCTCTGTCTAGTTTTCCTCCCTCCCCTTCCTTTTGCATTGGTCCATGAGCACTCACTAATACATTTTACAAGCTAAAATTTGCCTAAACTTCTTTTAAGGGAATCCAACCAGTGATGATATATATCTGTGTGTGTGTGAGTGGATACATGCACATTTTATCAGGTGACTTCTCATTCTGTTACACATTTAATAGCTTAATTCAGAAGTCATCTTTATTTGCTTTTTGTCCGCTCTACTAGAATTATATTTTGCTGAAGTTTAGGTGGTATTTTGTATACCTTATATTGGTATAAATACTACTTCTTCCTTTTCTGTCCATCATGCACTTAGTTAACAAATAAAATCAATGCACCCCAGTAAGAAGTATACTTGTAGAACAAATTATAATTCTGTGCTCAGTTTTGATATAAATAACTGACTAGTCTCTTCTCCCATAATTATGATGAAAAGTATGGATTTAGTGAAATATTTCCCTCTTATTGGATCATTTAGTAAAGGTTTATTGTTAATTTTTATGATGGTAATGGTAATGCAAACAAAAAAGACATCTGCAGTTTATAAAACTTCCATCTCTTGCTAGCTTTGAAGTAGGAGTACCAGTGAAGATATTATGTAATGTGCTTGGCATTTGTTATGTTTCCTTTAACTGTACTACCAAACTGATGGTAGTTCCATGTGGTGAATTGCTTTTGCAACTTATTTTTCAGTTACCCAAGCAGTCAATTTTGGAAAATTCTGTCTTGAATAAAAAGAAATATAACTCATATGTCAGGTTGTCAAGTACAGTTCAATGTTATATAGATATATAGGCTTACAGTGGATATAGTCGAAATGTAACTTAGTTTTGATGCAATTATTAGAGATATCAGATTATAGCTGGGTCCTCCTACTTGGAACAGTGATTCTGATAGAAAGGGTCATGACATGCATACGTGTAACATAAAATGTGGATGTTCTTGTCTAGTGAAGTGCCCAGAAAGGCTTCCTTGAGATGGACAGGTTCATCACTTGAGCATAATTAGGAAAAGTAGAATGGCCTTTGATAAAAGTAATAGTGTATACAGCAAGTTGATAAGTAGCTAGTTTGTTGGTGCATAATATGGGAAAAGTATAAAATTATAAATACAGGTGTCAATAAACTACAAAGTGAAGAAGTGGTGGAAAAATATGATCACTCTTACACAATGGAACAAAGAACAGGTGAACGCTACCTACAGTTGTTGATCTACGGTTCCAGATTCACAACTGACTTAATGATAACTTCAGAAGAAAAAATAATACCTTGTTATTTTATGGAATTTAGTAATTGTAGGTATAATTTTTAAATAATTTTATCATGGACCAAAATATGTAGGAAAACAATAGTAAAAAGGACACCAGAAAGAGTAAAACTCTTAGAAATAAACTTAATCAAGGACATGAGAGACTTGTACTCTGAAAACTATAAAACACTGATGAAAGAAATTGAAAATGAAATAAACAAATGGAAAGATATTCCATGGTCATGGATTAAATTATCAATACTGTTAAATTGTCCACATTACCCAAAACAACCACGTAACTTATGCAATCCCTACCAAAAGACCAACAGCACTTTCATAGAATTAGAGCAAATAATACTAAAATATGTATGGAACCACAAAGGACTCTGAATAGCCAAAGCAATCTAGAGAAAGAAGAACAAAGCTTGAGGTATTAAAACCTCATATTTTAAGATATACTACAAACCTGTAATAATCAAAACACTATAGTAGTGGCACAAAAAGAGACACATAAACCAATGCAATAGAATAAAGAGTCCAGAAATAAACCCACACTTATGTTGTCAATCTATGACAAAGGAGGCAAGAATATGTAATGGAGAAAGACATTCTCTTCAATAAATGGTACTGGGAAAACTGGACAGCTACATGCAAAAGAAGAAAACTGGATTGCTTCCTTAACACCATACTTGAAAATTATCTCAAAATGGATTAAAAACCTAATTGTGAGGCCTGAAACCACAAAACACCTGGAAGAAAACAAGGCAGGAATTTCTCTGACATTGTCCTTAGTACCATCTTTCTAGATATGTCTCCTTGGGCAAAGGAAACAAAAGCAAAATGAACTATTGGGACTACACCACAATAAAAAGCCCTTGCACAGCAAAGGAAACCATCAACAAAACAAAAAGGCAACCTATGAATGGGAGAAGATATCTGCAAATGATATATCCAATAAGGGGCTAATATCCAAAAATATATAAAGAACTTATACAACTCAACATCAAAAGAACAAACACAAAAAAACAAATAATCCATTTAAAAATGGGCAGAAGGTCCATGAAAATGAATAGACACTTTTCCAAAGAAGGTACACAGATGACCGACAGACACAGGAAAACATGCTCAATGTCACTGCTTATCTGGGCAATGCACATCAAAACCACACCTTTCACTTGTCAGAATGGCTAGAATCAAAAGACAAGAAATACGAAATGTTGGTGAAGATGTGAAAAAAGGGAATGCTCATGCACTGCTGGTGGGAATGTAAATTGTTGCAGCCATTGTGGGAAATAGTATGGAGGGTCCTAAAGAAATAAAAATAGAAATATTACATGATCCAGTCATTCTACCACTGGGTATTTATCGAAAGAAAGTGAAAATACTAATTTTAAAGATATACACACTTGTATGTTTATTGCAGCATCCTTTATATTAGTTGCATAAGTTGTGGAAGCAAGCCAAGTGCCCATGGATAGATGAATGAGAAAAAAAAGATATATATGAACGTACATATACATATGGGAAGGATGGTGAGGGGATGGACAAAATGGGTGAAGGAGAGTGGGAGATACAGGATTCCAGTTATTGAAATGAATAAATCATAGGGATAAAAGGTAAAACATAAGGAATATAGTCAATGTTTTTTAATAGCATTATATGGTGACACATGGTAACCACACTTGTGATGAGCATAGCATGATGTATAAAGTTGTGGAATCACTAGGTTATATACCTGACTCTTACAAAACAATGTTTTTCAAGTACACTTGATTTAAAAAAAAGAAATTGCTGGGGCGCCTGGGTGGCTCAGTCGGTTAAAGCCTCTGCCTTCAGCTCAGGTCATGATCTCAGAGTCCTGGGATCGAGCCCCGCATGGGGCTCTCTGCTCAGTGGGGAACCTCCTTCTTCCTCTCTCTCTGCCTGCCTGTCTGCTTGTGATCTCTCTGTGTCAAATAAATAAATTAAAAAAAAATTGCCAAAAGGGCAGGATAAAATGTAGGGCTGTTTTTAATGGGGAGACAAAAATTTAGGAAAACATATAAAGCAAGGGAATATTAATTGGACTTTATTAACACTAGGAAAATTAAATAGGAAAAATTTAATTTATGGAGAAAGGGAATGCTATGATGTTACAAATAGAAAAAAGTAAGGTAAGATGCATAAAATTAAGGATGTCGTGTTTGGCATTTAAACTATTGATCAAATATAAATAGTATCAAGGGAGTAAATTATTAATATTTACATTTTTGTAACCAAATAATTTAAGAGGAGGCAAGAACCCAATAGGAACTTAACCAAGTAGAATCCAATAACATGCAAAGAACCTGAGACTGAACTACCCACCCTATAATGACAAACACCCAGTGCAAATGAAGTAACCAGAAACTAGATGCTAAGTTATAGTTGGTCCAGCTAGCTCTACTCAGAGGGCAGTAGGGAGAAAGAATCCGGCTTTGTGAGATGATCAAAGCATCAGGTAAAAAGAAGAGAATTTGGGTAATGCTTAGAGCATTGAATTTAATGTGCAAACTTGAGAGTGCTTTTGGATGCATTGAAAACTGGTTTCATCCTAGTGAACCTGGTCAAGTCGATGTAGTTACATATACAATTGATCACGAGTTCTGTTTCCTGACAAGTAAGATGTCAAGAAAGAAATTTCAGGGAATCAAGACTGGGAAAATGCTGATGCTCCTTCTTCTGGTCCCTTGTGAGTTAACTTAGGGACCCGTGGCAGTCAGTACTGAGTCTCACTGTTGTTCACATTTGCCCAGGTGCACTCTAGTGGGAGAACAACAGGGAGCAAAGACATTAAAGACCCAGATTTCTAAGCTTTATATGGTATGAAATCTTCCTTCGAGGATTTTGTTGAGGCAATTCCTGATTAATTCTTCCAGGATTCTGGACTTCCATGTTTTTAAATTAAAACTTCATGTTTTTAAATTTTTAAAAAATGTATTAAACTGTGTTGTTTTGTTTTCCTTGTATGAAGTCATATGATAATTTGGTAACAAATGTCTTCTTAAACTTTTCACATTATTTCGCATAGTATGTATAACACATAGAATCATCTATTGCAGTCATTTTCTGTATGCCTTATTTTTACAATTCGTATAGGAGATTCCTGAAAGCAGGATCTAGGGTACTACTGAGCAGTTTGTCTTTAAATTATATATATGCAATAAATGTATATTCAGGGATTGCATTTGACACATCAACAGTAAGAGGATAAAGATGTGGCTACTCAAGCCTGTAAGAAACAAACCCTTTTAACTCTTTGACAACTCCTGAATTTACAGGCCAACTCCTGAGGGCTGTATTGGACATAATGTCAAGTTGAATATACTGTTAATATACTTTACTGGATAACTCTGAATGTTTCATTTTTTATCATAAGTGTGAAGGGCCCATAACTCAAAACCACAAAGCCAGCTGAGTTATTAAAAAAAAAAAAAAAAAGTTCTCTTATGGGAAAAAAAAAAAAAAAGCTTGGATCATGATAGGATCTTTGTTGGTGAATGGCTCTGTTTAAAAATAAAAAGCATAAATGAACCTAGTCTTAAAAAAACAATGGAACACTAAGAAAGTAGAATAGAAGTTCAAATAGAATTAGGCATAAAGCATTCACAAATTTTTACCAAGCCCACTGAGAAAGGCAGTGAATGATTTCATGAGGCTTCGCTCTTAAAATAGACTAGAAATTTATTTATCATTGTGCAGTTTATTATTTTATCATGACATACATGTTCAGTTGTGTCTGACATGATTAATGTGGGCAACTGCTAAAGAGATGTTGAATGATGACCCAGAGAGAAACTAACTAATCTCCATGAAATTTGGTCCATCTTAGTGATCCAGTCTCTCTCAGCTAACGTACACAACAGTATCAGGATTAGCGTATTTGTCTTAGGAACCTATACAGAAAGAAGGCTCTGACTTGTCTTTACATGAGGTAGAAGGCCTAATATCATGAAGAAATTTTAAAGCACCAAATATGAAGGGTTTTAAGATTAAAAATAAACCACTTTTTGTAGAATATCTTTTAAATTTAAAGCAAAAGTTTTTCATGTGTAACAATTATCCCAAATCTCACCAGTTGGAGCTGGTGACATTTCTACTTTGGTGTGATTTCTTATAATATTTTATCTACGCATGTTTTGTTTTATTTTGTTTTTTCACTAAGTTGAAATCCTAGTATATAATTACTATTTGTATGATTATTTATTTAACAAACATTTACTGTTTTCCCACATCTCAAACTGGACATTTAAAAAATAAATGAATCATCTATCTTTTACCCCCAATCCCCTGCTGGTTTTCCCCAACACATTAAGTGACACCACCCTTTCACTCTGTTGCTTATGACAGACACTTGGGAGCCATCCTTCACACTGCTTCTCCCTCTAACCCACTCTTGCTTTGGCATAGTCACTCCTGCCCCTGCCAATATCATTTTCACACAAGAGTCAGAACGAGTTTCTCAAAATTTAAATATGGTCTTGCTACTTCTCTGCTTAAAACGTTTTGATGATGTTGGCTTGCTCTTAGTAAATTCCTTAATGTAGGCCCTTATGATCTGCTTCTTGTGTCTGTTCAGTCTCCTCTTTCTCACGCTGGTCTTCTCGCCCTAATTCAGATATTTGAAACTCCCTTTCTGGACATCTCGTAGTCCGCTCCCTCTGCCTGGAATGTCTCCCTTTGCCCCTTTCACTGATGTTCTCTAGGGCTCACCTGAAACATGTCACTTATTCACTAAAATCTTTCCTGTTGCGTATTCTTAAAATATTTCTTTTTAGTAGTGCTCATCAAACTTTATCTTATACAACTACATGTGTAATATTTATTTACCTTGTCTCGAAAACTACGATCCATGAGTACAGAACATTTTTTTCCAACACTATATGTTCACCATGTCAACACTGTATCTAGGCCAGCAACTGACACATCTGGGCACTCAATAAATGGTTGTTATTAGTTTGAATAAATATTAGTGGGACACCCACTCCAGTAAAGTTTTTCTGATCTATTTGTTATGAAAATTCTTCCACTTTAGTTTTGACTTATCACTTCATAGTCCTATCTATAAAACATTTTCAATGTGATATATTTTGTAGGTTTTAAGCTTGAGTGTCCTCATCACCTAGATATTTTATAGATAGTCATTTCTATTTCCATCTGATTGTTGTTTTAAATTCCAAATGAAATTAAATGAATCTATATTGAGTTATTTGGTATTCATTATATGTTTTAAAATTATCCTGAAACTATTTATTACAGTGTGTTTCAATTTCTGCTCTTGTCTCTGATGTCACTTGTTATTATCTTCCTATCTAGACCAGAGTCTGATTCATTGACACAGGATCAGTTCTACATTACAGAGGTTTTAGAATTTATTCAAAGTTTTTGTTCTTATTTTATTGTTTAGTTACAATGTAATTTTCTTCAGAAATGATAGATCCTCAATTTGGGTGGAAACTACTGTCTCCCAACACATACTTTGTGAGTTTTCAATATTATATGCATGCATGTGCATCAGTATTATGTGCATTGGGAAATGCTTATCTTAAAGAAGACTTACCAGAGAATTTAATAGAGACTGCAGGGTGTTTCCATTCGAATTTGAGAACTTATGGGTTTATTATTTATTATAATGAAATGGAAAGCTAACTTGAACCTAGTCGAGTTTTCCACTCAAACTTTCCTTTGAAGTTTGTGTTCAAGCAACTTTTCTTGACTCCTTTTGTGCAGTCCTCTTATTGGGATGAGATATGAGTTATTTTATATGATGTAGCATCATTTCTATTCCTTGGCTTTGCCCAGACAGAATTAGAATGGTCTAGCACAACTGATAAGCCCATCTAACCTCTCCCCTGAAGAAAATGCATCTAACCTCTCCTCTGAGTTTTGAATTTTTTATTACATGTAGATGCTAGATGATTAAAGTATGGTATGAAAATATTAAAAATGAATTCCATTACCACACACCACAAAACATATAATATTGAGCCTACTATATTCCATGATCAGTGTTAGTTATTTTTCATTAAAAAATGCAGCATTATTATTCATAGATATAATGCAAAATTTAGAATTGGAGGCATTAAACAATTTTCTAAAGCCTGATAAGTTCTCAGGCCAGAATTTAACCTAAATTTAATTTCAAATTATAATTTCTTTTTACTTAATCATATAGCAGTCACTTAATTATCTATACACTGTGGCACAAAAGGATAAATGACATTCTTTTGCTGATAAGGTAAATTAAGAACACATTCTTTTGTATTTGATATTGAGTTTTGTTAGAATTAGAAAGGATTATGAAAATCATGTAATACATAATGGTTGGTATATCAGAAAATATAGAACTATATATTGACTCTCATACTGTTCCATAGATATAGTCTTCAAATAAAGATGAAAAAAATGAATGCAAGAAAACTTAGAAGCAAAAAAAGTATATGCTTGTGCTCAGTGATAGAATGAATAAAGTATATCCTTCACTATTTATAATATTTCATAGGTAGTAATGTACAAGTATATTGGATTATAATCTTATCCAATTTGATGAGTGTTAACTGTTACAAATAAATGTATTTTCCACTAACATTTCAGAGGAGAAGGAATATATTATTTAATATATCACAACCAAATGACTGCTTTGTAAATTGTAAAGAAAAATCAATACACTGATTATTTCACACCCTACATCAAAACAAACATCAAGAATATTGAATATTTACATATTTATAAAACTAGGGAGAAAATAAAAGTGAATATTTATTAAATCTGGGTACAAGTAGCAGGAAGCAGACGTTCTAAGCTCAGATGTAATGGAAAAAAACACAAAGACAAGATCGATAAATTTAAGCACACTGCAATAGAAAACATTTGGGTATTTTAATATACAATAAAATTAACATATACAAAAATTACTTGGTATGAAAATAAAGCACTTAAAACATAAATCATTCAAATTTATAATCAAACCCAAAACCTTAAAATGTAAATGGTGAAAAAAATAAAGTCATCATAACTAATAAATAACTTGAAAAATCACAATACTTATCAGTAAGTAAAGAAACACCAACTAAGCCATCAGGGAGACATTTATTTTCCCTTTCAATTTAGGAAATCTAAGAGAACACTTTAGGTTGATAAAACAGGAGTAAAATTTTATTTTCTTTGGGGGTACAATTTGTATAAACAATCTTAAAAATAATTTTGCAGTATTTGTTATGTGACTTATGCAATTCCATTTTCTGGGTTCTAATATAAAGAAATTATCCTGGGCCAGGGTGGAAAAGCATTACACAAATATATGTTCAGTGGGCATTACTCACAATGTTAATGTTTGGAAATAATTTGAGTATCTAACAATTAGGAGTATGTATATACTGTGGAATATCCATTCAATATTACTCAGTTCTCAAAATGATATGTTTAAAAACATAAACTTTCATCTTAATTCACATGCAATTTTCCTTTATAATTTTAATGAATCTAGTGCAATGCAAAATAACCTTGGCCTCCTTTAGGGTTTTACTAGAAAGATGTGTTGCCCTTTTTAATCAATGAAATTGATGGAAAATTTCAAGGAATTATATTTTTGGTTGTTTCAATGTTGAAATGTTGATTGTCTTCCTAGTTCCTACCTGTCTGTGGATGTAAATCACTGCCATTACCATAGCTTAAAACTTCTTGGATTGCGCTGCTACCTGCAACTGTAGGAACTCAGTGTCCACTGCCCAACACATTGCCTGCCAAGATGTCAAGAATTTTGAAGTCCTCGGATTTCTGCATGTGCTTATGACTAAGCTCACTTTTGCTGAGGCTGGTCTTCTCTCCTGAAGCCATTTTCTAAGAGGTGATGTTTGTGCGTGTTGTTCCATAGTGTATGTAATAGGTCACTAATCTAGCCATCTACACTGGGAGCGGTTTTTACCACTTCTTTAGATTCGAATGCTTTTTTTCCTTCCTGAGTCCACTTCTATTCTGCTGACATTACAGTTTCTACTGTTTTGTTTTACGGTCTTCAAGACTGCCTTGATTAGGCCTGCTGCTTTCTGCTCTCGAGGGCATTCACGTGCACTTGGAACACCCTGATGCACTGCCAGAGAGATTGACTTCTTCACCAGGCATGAGGACGCTATCACTACTTCTCCAGATATATCCATTTGTGTCTTGTGCCCCTGATTCTGTCTTATACTTGTCCCTGCTACCACGCACTCATGGTGCCAAAACAGTGCGACAACTCTTATCAAAAAGAATGTAGCAAGGAAAAGAAATAAGTTTTTTTCCCGTAACGTCACATTTCACTAGAGGATCCCAAAGCAGTGCGGCTGGTGATCCAAGCTTTCACAAAATGTGCTTTCCATTTTTTTTTCCTTACAACCATTTTCATTTCAAAGATCTAAATTCAAGTGACAGCCACTCTGCTTTATTCATAATCGCCAGTCTTTTTTGATGACTGGTCTTTTTACTGGATTAAGATTCTCACATCTGGCTTTATGCCTTCCACATCTTCCTAGGAATTTAGCTGTCCACTTCCAGTCCTTTACAAGCAACTTTCTTGAATAGAATCTAAATGCAAACCCTCTTTCCTGCACCTCCCACATGTACTCCATGAGACGCATACACACATTCTTTACTCTGAAAACCTCTGGAGCCCAGGTCAAATCTGATACAGCAATAACTTCTGGAGGGCAGCATTAGAATATTCATTCGGTTTATTGTTCACTTTCTAAATTTTGCAGCTGGGATTCAGGTGAGAGATTTAAAAACTAGACAAATGGTTCTCAGAACTCACTTTGGAAATGTACACCTTTATATCCCTTGTAGCTCCTATGTATCACTTCGGGTTTCAGCAAAACCTCCCCTTTACTATAAATTCTAAGTGTTTGTCAACAAAATCGCAACCCTAGAATTCAGGCAGATCATGGGCTTTCTGTATGTATTAGTAATAACTGATTTGATGTGTTTGATCTTTGTTTATATTATATTAATGGGGCTGTGCCTGAACAGTATCCAAATAACTTACATGTCTTCTTGACACTTTCATAACTGTCCCCTGAAGTACATTATGAAATATACATGTTGATTTATGATGAGTTCTAAATTAAGCAGTTGAACTTCAGCCTTTCACAAGTGTTGCAGCAAAAAGACAAAATTACCAGAAAAGTTCTTGAAAAGATAGATTTTCTAAATTATCACAATATCATATTATAAGTTCAAATTTAGAATGTCATATTATTTTTTCTTGAGTACCATTTTTATACTTTACTTGAATTTACATTTAGAATCCTTCATAAATAATAACAAAATGTTAATAATACATGAAGAATGTTTCTATTAGCAGTTATCACTATATAAAGTTTATTATAAAAAGTATTATGGATCAAAGTGATATTGAGGTGCTGCTGAACTTTCAAATAGAGATCTAAAATAAATCAAATCTCCAATTTTTCCCTCTGGAAACACGCATATTGATTTGTCTTTCACATAACATGATTTAGCTCTCTACAACAACATGTTTAGTGAAAGCAACTTCACCTTTCCTCCCTAACAATTTTAAAGGCAATAGCTATGGATTTCCACTCCATCTTTATATGCATATATATACACAAACATATATGGAATATAGAATATATGTATATACATGTGTGTATATATGTGTGTATGGAATGAATATGTATAAATGAAATAGATATGTGTGTTGCATCATGTATTTATGTACATAAGGAGTGCATATTTTATATATGGATTACATACACATACCTATATAATGCATATGTGTACATATATAAATACATACTCTTTAAATAAATGTACGCAAGCTAAATAATGAATTCATTTTAAATGTTTAAACATCCTTAAATTTCTGCCTATTGGTTTCTTAGCTAATTATTCCCTAGTTTCTCACCTGCATTCCTTAAAATGGTAAGTAAATTTCTGTTGCTATGGTTTAGAATTTTGAACAGAAGACTGACAATTACATGATTCAAAGTAGATGACAGTTTGCCTTTTTGGAGGTAGTATTTATAGTCTAAAATAATAATTATCTGTAAGATTGTCAAGGAGTTACAAAGTTATTACAATTATTAAACACTTTTATTCATCATAGTAATTTGGAATGCAGCATTAAGTGGTTAGTCTCTACCTTTGTAGTAGAAATTATACATTTTTCATCTAATGAGTGAGGTAAAAGATTGAAAAGAGAAAATCCAAATAAATTAGGCACTGACAATCAGATAATAGATATCTTAGTATAGAAGACTTGGCATACTGATCAGACTGATGGTACAATCCTTTCAATTTCTTGGTAATTTTGGCCAGTTAATATAATGGCAAAGCTAGGATGGCAGCACAAGTATACTTTTAATGACCTGTTTTTGCCCTTTGACTAGGAATTTAACTTAATCCTTTATTCTATATAATATTTGGTGGTATAGAAACCTGTAACCCTCCTATCTACTGTATAAAGAATCTTTCACTCAACTTACTTTTAAATAGCCTCTTTCATGATTCATAAGAAAACAAATCTTTAGTGGATTCTGTGATTCTATCTCTAAGTCCAGGTAAATAATGTCAATATCCTTCATAATTTTATAAACTTAACCCATCAGTCATTCAGTCTTCATGTTTCTTAAATAAAGATCTTCTATGATCTTGTTTAATAGAAGAATATAGTTATTATCCTTTTGATTGTCTTGTCTTATAAATATCTTTCCTCTGTTTTTTATTTTGTATTTTATTTTATTTTATTTTTTTACTGTTTCTTTTTTAATATTCAATTTTACATAAGGAGGTGTGACTATATAAATATAAAACAAAAATTTAAACACTGCTTTAATTTAAAAAAAGTGGACGCTCTCAAAAACACAATTGTTTCCATGATCAATGTGTGGTGATTATAACTCTCAAGAAGCAGAAAGGTTTTTTTTTTAATTTAATTTAACTTAATTTTTTTCAGTGATCCAAAATTCATCATTTATGTTTTATATTTTAATAAATGGTGATTCCCATAGTATATTCAGGTATTCTTACTTTGAGGCTTTAGTGTGGGAGGAGCCTAAGTCAGTGTGATTTAATGAAAAAAAAAATGTGTTCTTGATCAAAATCTTGGCTCTCCTCATCACCAGTCATGACCTCATGCGATTTACTTTGTTTCTTTGACCCTTACTTTTGTCATTTATAAAATATAATAATGCTTTCTTCTTTGATTTGTTTTCATATATATAACTGAGACAGCATATAAATAATATTTAGACATTGTCTGACATGTTGCATAGATGCTCAATAAATATCAACCATTATTATAACCATTATTATTAGACCCAATCAAGGGCAAATCATAGCTCCTCAACCTCCTGACCTCAGGGGGATGCAATATTGTATTTGTTCTGTTCATCTTCTACTCGGTTCCCAAGGAGAAATGCTGATACAAAAGCGAGGGCCAGAATCTAAATGCACATTCTTTGTTCCTGGAAATCCATTTCTTTGAATGTTTCTATCTCTGCCACTTGTGAATATAGAGTAATTGCTTACTTGGAAGATGACTAGGCCTAGAAAGACCAAGATTTCACTAATTCTTAGGGAAAGCACTTCTGTTTTTACCCATGTGGATATAGTTTTTTGGATTAACTTTCTCTTACCATTGAAGTATTAGAATAGAAGTAGACCAGGAAAAAGTGGAAATACGGTCTTTAAGTTTGTCTTTAACCTAGACAAAAGAGTGCCTCACCAGTACAGCTTAAAAAGAAAGAATTACATTGGATTTTCGTGGCAAAGTATAATAGTAGGAATAGTGTGTAGATTTGGACTTAACTCTGCTTATATATTTCTTTGGGAGACCTTAAAAGGACTTGACAGTAATCGAACAAGACTGTGTTTTTGTGAGACTTATAAAAATCCATGGTCAAATATTTAATTGAGCCCATATGATAGAGCATTTCATTTATTGTTTGTTATTTTTCACTATGTGTCTCTAAGCTAGGCAGGCCAATTCTCAAACAGTGTGGTTGATCAGTGGTTAGTAAAAATACACGTAGAGCTACTTTCAGAGTTAACTCTCACTTTCTGCTTCTTTCCATCATCAGCTTCTCTAATGTTGTGTTTGTCTCAATGACTGAATTTGTCTTCCTTAGCTTTGATCTTTGATACACACCCTAGGGTATAAGTTCCATTTATTCATTTAGTATTATAAACAAACAAAAGCTACAATATGATTAAAAGTTTGACCTTCTGGGTAACCACTGCCAGATCTCTGGGCTGAAACTCCCTTGGTCAATAATCTGGATGGACATAGAGTGGGTGTTCTCACAGAATGACCTAAATCCTGTTGCATTTTATAACCCATTTTTTGTAAAATGCAATATACAGAAAAGTACAAAAAACAAAAATGTAAGCTTATGAACTATCATAAACTGAGCAAATTTACTAAAATGAAGATACAGAGTATAGTTAGCACCCTTGAAGCTCCCTTTTTGTCCATTCTTCCAAAGATAACCAATACCTTGGCTTTTATGATAATCTTTGTCTGATCTTATTTATGCCATTGTTACATAATTATGCATTCTTGAATATTAGAATTAAGTTTTCTAGGTTTTTCAACTTTATTACAAAGGAAGCACACAATATATAAGTATTTTCATTTAGCTTCTTTCACTAAATATTTTGTGTCTCATCTGTTCTTGTCTGTGTCATTTGTTGATTATTTAATCCATTGTGTGAATATTTCATAATTTATGTCCTCATTCTAGTTTCTTTAACATTCAAGTTACTTGCTAGTATTGACTAATATGAAAATCGCTGCTCTAAGTATTCATATTCATATCCTTTCATGCATATAATTCCAAAATTCTTTCGGATATATTCCTAGGTGTGGACTTATTAGATCAATAGGATAAAAGTATGTTCAGCATTAGCAGACAATGACAAAAGTTTTCCAAAGAATTATGTCAATTTACATTCCAACCAACAATGTCAGATTTTCTATTACTCTACCTCTTCTTCAACTTTCAGAATTTACTTTCTATTTTGCTATTGTAGTGGATATATTAAAATGATTTGTCTTAGTTTTAATTGGCATTTCTATGATAATAATATTGAGTATCTTTTTATATATTTTTGGCCATGTAAAATTGGCCAATTTTGTGAAATGTTTAAGTGTTTTGTCCAGACCTAATTGGATTCTTTATCTTTTTTTTTTTTTTTGGTATGAGGAATTTTTATATACTTTGGATATCTTAGATTATAAGGTAGATGTTTAAAAATAAAGTGTTGCTATTTGATGGGCGCCTGGGTGGCTCAGTGGGTTAAAGCCTCTGCCTCTGGCTCAGGTCATGATCCCAGGGTCCTGGAATCGAGCCCCACATTGAGCTTTCTGCTCAGCAGGGAGCCTGCTTCCTCCTCTCTTTGCCTACCTGTGTTCTCTGTCTGTCAAATAAATAAATAAAATCTTTAAAAAAATAATAAAAATAAAAAATAAATAAAAAATAAAAATAAAATGTTGCTATTTGATTTTTTGAGTATCCAAAAATTTCATTTATAGAATTTTGATCTCATTAGAAGTTTCATAGATTAAATTAATAATAAATAAATGGAATAAATCTTAATTTAAAATAAACATATACCAATAAAAATATTAAATTTATATTTTATGGCTATGATTGCTACTTAACATTTGACTTAAATACAGAATACCCCTGCAAAAAAAAATGAAAACCACTGCACCTAGAAAAGTGAGCAAATAAAAGCTTGAATTTATCAGGCAGATCTAAGCTTTTTCTAAATTGATGCTAAGAAATGCCAGTTCCCTCTTAAAGATACAAACTTTATACCTTTTTGGAATGTCTTTTGGAATCTTCGAATCTGAGGGTATCCTCAGAATGGCTTTATGGTGTTCTGGATTCCCTGTACATTTCTGCAAAATTGTCTATCTATATTGCTGGGGGAAATTGCTAGAAGAATGTAGCTTTAATTACATTTCCACTATAAGTAGCCAGATAAAAATATGTTACAGAATTAAAGGAGTTTGGATTTCCCCAGTCCCAAGCAAAATAAAACTCACTGGAAGAGGGGTTATGATTTTTCTAACTTTGCAGGGTGTGTAAAGATTACAGGAACACACTCTATCTGTTATGGTGTTTTCAGATTTTGATCACTTTATCATCAATAAAGGAGTCCATTCTGGTTGTCCTTCTGAGTTCTGTGTGGAACATTAAACTTCTATCTTCAGGGACTGCAAAAACTCAAGGTATTTAATACTTCAGAACCCACTATCCTTTCAGGTTGGTTAGGATAAATTACTCTAACTATGCAACCTTATACAAATGGACTTTGAAGGTTTTCATTCTTTTTTAAAGATTTATCTATTTATTTGAGCAAGAAAAAGAGAGAGAGCTCAGGAGAGAGGGGCAGAGGGAGAAGGAGAGAGAAAATCTCAAGCAGACTCCATACAGAGCATGAAGCTCATGGGTTGGGGGCGGGGGCTATATCTCGTGACCCTAAGATCATGACCTGAGCCGAAATCAAGAGTCAGAAGCTCAACTGACTGAGCCACCCAGGCACCCCTGAAGGTTTGCATTTTACTTTTTAAAGGCAATTATAGGACTTATTAATGAATTTCTAACATATTCACACTTCTGTGTTAGTCTTTCTTCTTAATGGAAACAACAATTAGTTATTCTTTTAAAATTTTGTTTTAGGTAGAACAACATGTATATGTTTATGTTCCAGTTTTAATAAAAGTGTTTACTTACCTCCTATCTGCATTTTTATATAGTTTCTTAGATATCTTTTAGTTTAGTCAGTCATAATTCCCTCAAACTATAGAACTGTTTTTTCCCATATACATTGTACTAGATGAGTAGTTTGTCATGCTTCAAATCTTATATATTTTATAAGCTTGGAATGAATATAACTAGCTTTTTAAATTAGGATTGTTCAAACAAACATTCTGCCAGGATGGCAATGGCCACCACATATAGCTATTGGGCATTTGAAACCTGACTGCTACATCTGAAGAAATGATTTTTTATTTTATTTTATTAATTTAAATCTAAATAACTACATGTAACCAACATGTACCACTTTGAACAGTGCAGATCTAGAAAATTATCTGCCTAGAAGAATTTCTGAAGCATTTCTTATACTTGTAAGAATCATGTTGACAAGCTGTCATTCTTCAAGCATAATGGCATTTTCTAAAAATCCCAAATTCTATACAAATTTTTGAAACTTTATATTGATATTTCTCAAAATATCCTGGTCTTTTGATTTATTTATATCAGTTATGTTAATATTTTGTTTCCTCATTAAGGGTAAGGGAATCCTACACATTTCATGAGTTTATATCATCTTAATTTTCTTATTTATTGCCATTTTCAAAACAATTACTAAAAAGAATTAACCAAAAGATCTGGTGAAAATAATTCTTTGGGCTTTACTCCTATATCATGTCATTCTTTTTGCACAGTGTTTAACAAGTGGTCACAATTAAACATTTTTTTTTTTAAAAAGCAAGCTTGCTTTAGAGTTTGAATAGTTATATTTAAATATGTATTCTTCTTTTGCGAAGAAGAGAAAATTTTCTATAGCATTTTCTATAGCATTTAGCCCATGACAGTTTGTGGTCTTATTTTTTTCATTCTCCCACTTTTTAAAAGTATGATATCTAAAAAAAATTAATGACACTCTATCTTGATAGCTGACAATTTGATCTATAAACAGTGATTTTTCTCTTTCAACATTTGACCTTTTGGTACAAATAACATAAAAAATGTTTTTTAAAATAATGTACTCAATGGTTTTCATTTCAAAAATAATAATGTTTTTCTTATTGCCTGTATTTTACTGCAGTCTGCTTTTCAAAAATTAGTAAACACATACATGGTTCTTTTTTTTTTTAAGATTTTATTTATTTATTTGACACAGAGAGAGAGAAATCACAAGTAGGCAGAGAGGCTGGAAGACAGAGAGAGGGGGAAGCAGGCTCCCTCCTGAGCAGCAGGCCCGCTGCTGGGCTCAATCCCAGGACCCTGAGATCATGGCCTGAGCCAAAGGCATAGGCTTAACCCACTAAGCCACTCAGGAGCCCCAACATGGTTCTTTATTTTCATTTGTTCTTCTGAATTTTGGCTTGTGTTCTGATCAATATTTTTAGATCTAAATTTTCTGTACTTATTTCTGCACTTTACTCAAAGTTAAATTCAATGTCCTGGCTTGCTTTGGGGGTCTAAATAAATTTGTTTAAAGAAGCGGCCCTAACTCTAATTTAAAACCTTACCTCAGCATTGCATCATAGTATTCTATGAATCCTTGTATGGAAAAGATAATAGAAGTTTCCTAGTACTTTAACTACAATTTCCCAAATCTCATTAACTTGTTGACATAGTTCATCTAGAGAATAACTACTTCTGCTGTTAGTACTAAAGACCAAATAGTTCATAATTATTAAATTTTTGGAGTGTTTAAAATATCTTCAGAAATGGTCAGCTTGAATCTTTGTAGGGTTAAAATTATTCTCAAGCATGAATTTTGAGAAAGAACAGAATACAACTAATTACTTAGAAGAACATAGTGCTGAAAACAACAAGAAAATAAGATTGGGAAGTAAGTACAGAGAGATGAGGGTGTGAATTCCAAAGTATCACAATGTCACAGAGGAGTAAGAACAAGGTATACACATTTTCTTTGTGAATGTTGATATTTCCCCAAGGTTTTTGTTTTGTTTTGCCTGTGTATTCATGTCTCCTTTTTCTGACAACTCATCCATATTCAAAAAGTCAATATTTATTTATTAGTAAACTTTGCTATCCCATGTCTAAGATTTTGATGGTCGGCAACTGCTTATCAAACCAATCAAACCACTAAAAACCAATCATCTGCCCTAATTTTGAAAGCACCTTTTAATTTACAAATTTTTCATATTTACTCATTTAGTTAAGATGCTTGGAATAAGAGAAATCATAACCACAGCTATTTCAGAGTAGAATACTTCAAAACTTCGAGGATGTACATCTCAAGTCATACAATTGAAAAACCTAGCTATAGATAATTTCACTTCTCTGTGTTCATTCAGGAGCCTGATAAATCTTAGAATGTAGGTTTTCAAGATTCTATGTTATGTTGACAAATGAGCCATGTTTATGCTTAATGCACATCATTCACTGAAACTCCAACATGAATTTTAAACCTGTGATCTGGTTTGCTGCCTAATTTTAATGATAAACCTTTGCATATCTACTGTTAACAGGAAAAAAGAAAGCAATGATTTCTATTGATCCTAAAGTAGTTTTGTGTTTTTTAACATTTCTCTTTAATCCTGAGATGGCAGTATGGACTTTTTGCCCCCTCATTTTGCCTCATTTTTTCCTCCTGTTCCCTGTTTGACATACATTCTCAAGACATTAGTGAAATTGATAACAGAAACAAAATTATTGAAAGTCATTATGTGAGACAAAAGACTAACATACCACAGCAGTGATCTCACGTGAATACTTTAAAAAATATTCTCATTGACATCGCAACCTTTTTTCCCTAATCATCAGAACACAGTGGTAAAATTATTTAAAAATTAAGTACGTTTTCAAAAACTGTACTATGATTTTTTTAAGGGGTAGAACTTTTTAATAGATCTCAGAGAACTTACGTAAATAGAATTGCCCATAACTTTACATCAACATTCTTTTTGTTGTTAAAGGCAACAATCAGTGATAATGCTGGCAGCTAATAGCATAGCGGTGAAGATTTGACATCGACCTCTGACAGCACATTTGAGCTTCCATTTATTACTGAGACATCAGCTAACAAAGATCGGAAGGGACAGTCTGCCCCTCCCACCCCTACTTTGGTGTGTTACAGCAGAAGAAAATTGATTTAAGTGACAAAGTCTCAATTACCACTGTTCTTTTCACACAGTATTTAATGGATTCTAAATCTGTGGAGAGAATCATACTCACATGGTGTCTAATTCTAAATAGCATACTAACCATAAAAATGTGACTCCTCTGTCAGCACAACATAGACCTCCTATGGAAGATTTGAAAAGAACCATGCACAGAGCTGCAAATATTTCATTTTAACTTCCATACCATCCCATGCTGTGATGTTTTCCTTGTTCCTCACGTGCAGGTCAGTCTGCATATTTCCCACAGAATTCCCGCAGAGGACCTTTGACTTGTACACGAAGTTATAAAAACATTTAGTGGAGCTAGGCTACAAAATAAGAAGACACATTCCAAAACTTTACCCTGTAAAATCCAATGAAAATAGTTACAAAGGGAAAGCTAATCACCCAAGTGAGAACTTGCCTTTACTCAGTTTCTTTATTATCACTTTTCAGATGATGTTTCCACAAATACCCATAGAAAACTACAATCAGTAACTTAAAATGAAAATACACATATTTAAACACATTTTCTCTGTCTCCTTTGGTGGCCTGAAGAACTTGTGTTTTGGGTGACCTCTAATATCAAGAATAGTACTACATCATTACATGTGCAGTCAGGAGTATGCTTCTTACTTTACAAAATGTACTTTTCAAGTACGTAGAATTAGGTTTGAACACAGGTCAAAAGAGCAACAGTTGGTGTTTGTCACATGACTATTTCATTGGTTTACAATCTTGAAACCAGCACCACCTATAAGTGAAGATATCAATTAATTAATTAAAACAAGGTAAGTCAATGCCACTGTTGCAATCCATGAAAACACAAGGACTTGAAAAAATACCTTACAAGTGGAAGAGACACAGAGTTGTTTAGGATTCTCAGTGACAGGCCTGGAAGTAAGATATTTGGATTACAACTGATTCTGCTAATTTACTGTCATCACTTTAACAAGAACATTATTTGTAAACCATGTGAATGATTTATTTTATCTATGTTTATGCTGAATGTAAATATTTTACAAAATAATCTTTATATTTTAACATGGTTTAAGACTTAAAAAAATCTGCAGAGACAATACAGAGTTCCATTTATCCAACATTCAGTTCCCCCTGTATTTTGTATCTCACACCAAGATAATACATGTGTAGACTAACCAATATTCGTACAATATTACTACAACTAAAGTCCATACTTTATTCAGATACAAATGCTATGTTTAGTGGAGAAGAACTGAAGGTCATATGGAGAGGAAAAAGCTGTAGGATTATAGAGCTGAACTCTGATTAGTGTCCGGTTACTAGTATGTTTGTGTTCTTCACTTTCTGGCCCCAAATTCCCCATCTCTTAATAAAAAGGTTGAATACTATAAACTACAATCTCTTTCCTCTCTCTAAATTATCTGATGATATTATGACATATCTACATAATAGACATTTAGTAATATACTCATTAATAAGAATAATAGATAAAACTTTGCTTGTTTTTCAAAAGAAGGAATATTAGGATTTCATTGAAGCTTTTCGCCAGCCCACTTACCTTCTTTAAAAAAAAAAAAAAAAGATATTATTTATTTGTGACAAAGAGAGATGGCAAGAGAGGCAACACAAGCATGGCGGAGCTGGATAGGAAGAAGCAGGTTCCTCGCTAAGCAGGAAGCCCAATATGGGGCTCCATCCCAGGACTCTGGAATCATGACTTGAGTCAAAAGCTAACACTTAGTGACTGAGCCACCAAGGCATCCAACCCCTTACCTTCAATCAAATTATCTCATTCAACAACTATCTACTGAGTTCTTACTATATGCCAACTATTTCCAAAGTACCATGAATAAAGTTATCAATAAAATAGGCATAAATTCCTGCCTTAAGGGAATGTTATGTTTCACTAGAATAAATTAGAATTATACCCGATAACTCTAAGTGAGTTCATATCTGTTCATATTATATATTTAGAATTTGAAAAATATAAATTTTAAAACAAAGACTTTCAAATGAAGAAACTGATTATTTTACGTTATAAATAAATAATTTGTGACAAAATGTGATGAATAAAAACTAAAAGCAATATACTCCCTGCACATTTCACACACACAAAAAAGAGGGGGGATAACCACAAAAAACAAGGAATATCTTTTATCTATTCGGACAGACTAGTTTGACTTAGACTAGTTGTTTAGCTAAAGTTCTTAAGAGGCCTCATTTTCATTATTAGAGTGTCTAAGTTCGGACAATAAATTATACATTTAACCTACCCAAAATGTAGCAAAATACAAGAGGAAATCAAATCTAAAAGTATCTTGTACCTCATGTTAGGGAATTTTGACTACAGGTGAAAACAATCCTGGGCCAGCAGATAGTGACAGCCATGGGCCTGATGAGATTTAATAGACAAATAATTTACTTGTAATAGTAATATTTGTCTCTATTAAAACAATTTGTCATTATTTTAGAAACATACAATATATGAGAAAAGTATAAGGAAGATAACACACATTGCATGAATCCTATCATTCAAATAGTATTTTGATATATATCATTCCAGTGTTTTTTTTTTTTAATTTTTATTTCTTTTATTCTATATACCCATGTACAGAAACAACCATTTGATTGCTGGCCCAGGATGGGTATGGGCTAATATTAGAAATAGCAAGACCAGAAAATGTACTGCAGTAATACTTTTGATTAAAAAAAAAAAAATCATGGATTGAAGTAAGCACTAGCAATAAAAATGGAAAAATACAAATTCCAGAGACAATAAGAGACCCAATAGAACTTAATGGGCTGGTTTAGTATAAAAGCTGAAGGAAGAAGAGAAATCCGGAAAGACTCCCATGTTTCAGGATCAAGTATTAGGACTCCTCTGGGAGAAAATGACAGTAAATGCTGCACAAAACAGGAAGTATTCATTGATTCATTTATTCATTCAAACTGAGTCAACTAGTGATGCTTTTGTTTGTGACTTAACACCATATTTCCTTTTACATATTCTCAGAGTACAGATCCTGTGGCTTGCGGGTACCGATGGGCACAAATCATGCATAACAAACTCATGTTTTATGGCAATTTATTATTTTTTAAAACTATTTAAAAACATATTCCTATACCTTGATTTAGAAACTGGATATAGCCTATTTTTAAATAGAAACCTATGAGTAAAATTAACAAATCATGTTTTAACTTAAGCCAATTAAAAACCACGTATCACAGAGTGATTTTCAGTCTTCTCAAGGTCTCCTCATTTAAATCTATTCTTAATTGCTTTAACACATATCCCTAACTTGAAAGGCACTTTTGGAATTTTGGCATTACCACATGGGATATTGCAATCTTTTTGTTTTCTAAATAGGATGATTAGGAATAATAATAATGCTAAATTAACTGAATTAATATTAATATTACACTGGAGGCAGTTCACCCTGTGTACAACAGTGTGTGCTGAGGGGAGGAGATGGAACCTTTGTTGCCTTGCTTCCTAAGATAATTGGCTTCCCTATGTCTTACCTTTCGAAAGGGATGCCTAGTTAAGAGTAAGTTTAATATGGTAGCATACCCTCTGGGTTGAAAGAATTTGTGAATGCTGAGTTTTATGGGAGAGTAGCAGCCTTCTCTAATGTTGAGCACACCTGTCCAGTGTTCTTTCACATATAACTTTTTTTTTCAAGAAGTTTGATGAAACGTTTTCCAGATTTAAAAAAAAAAACAAACTTCTATACCATGATTCTTTGCAAAACATCAACAACTTCCTTCCTGCCTTCCTTCCTGTAGCACTTCTTATAGTTTTGAAAGCCTCTGATAGGCATCCTGTAAGGCTTAATTTCCAGATGGTCTGAAAATTCCAGAAGACTTGAAAGTGGAGAACACCTAGTCCTAGACCTAGGACATAGACCAGAATAATCCATATTCCTCCTATCGACTGCTTGTCCCATTTAGTTTTTCTCTAACTTCAATCTTTCTCTTTCCTTATGCTTATTGTTTCCTTTGATTTTCTATCCAGTTCTAAAGTTTTCCAAAGTGTGTTTATAACATACTCCTAATTTCTTAAAATTTCCTAAAATTAAGAATAAGAAATAATATGTGTAATGCCTTTCAATGTTTTCTTATCAAAAAGGACAAACATGAATGTATAAACTCATTTTTATTTTATTTTTCTTCCTGTGAAAGAAATCTAGTTGAATAAAATGGCTCATGGCCAAATGAGAATTTTTTTTCTTTTTACAAATAATGACCTGCATTTGCCTTTTCCTGGAGCTTAAACATGGGAGACATAAATGAAACAGTTTTTGAAAATTTGTATCTTTATATTAAAGCATAGAGAGGTGCAATTATTCAGGAGATCAGAGCCCCAGACATTCAAGACATTTTTTTTTTTTTTTTAACAGAGAGGAAGAGAGAGAACTTGTGTAGGAGTGGTGGGATGCGGAGTGGGGTACCTGATCTCATGACCCCTAGATCATGACTTGAGCTGAAATCAGGGTCAGACACTAAACTGACCGAGCCACCCAGGCACCGCGGTAACATCTTTTAATGCCAGGAAGACCCTAATATTCATACATACATTCATTCAATAATAAAAAAAATATTAATTAACCAAACAATGCCTGAGGTATATTGCACAGAACACTTTAGTGATAAAATTGTATAGGTACTGGGCCTGGTTCCAAAGAGCTTACGCTTAAGAAAAAATAAATCCCCAAATAATTATGAACTAAAGTAGACAATAGTGTTATAAATGAGATTCAAGAAAGTCTATGAGACTGAGTGGAGCCTGGATGGCTCAATTGGGTTAGTGTCTGCCTCTGGCTTAGGTCATGATCTCAGGGTCCTGGGATCCAATCCAGCGGGGCTCCCTGCTCTGCAGGGAGTCTGCTTCTCCCTCTCCCTCTGCCCACCACCGTCCCCCCCAGCTCATTCGCTCTCAAATAAATAAATAAATAAAATCTTAAAAAAAAAAAAAAAAAAAAGCTTGTGAGACTGAAAACTCAGAATTGACTTCTGGTTAAGAAATAGTCAAATTTGTCAAAGGGAATAATGTGAGCTGGACATAGAAGAACATATAGGAGCTCAACAGGGGTAGGCCATTAGAAGGGGGTTCTCATGAGCAAAGGCAAAGCAATTAAAACATTTGTTCAGCAACAAAACAACTCTTGGCAAGAGAAATGTTCTACAAGGAGCAGTGGTGAATTTCAGCTAAAAAGATTGACTTTGGTATTAAAAAACCTGGAATTTCGAAACCGCATATCTCTACATCTTTTTAGTGAGCAATGAAGAAAAATTAGTTACTTCTAAGTTTGAAAGTGAGTGTCCTTTAAAAAAAATTACACAATGACTTCAAATCCTGATTTTAATTTAGAAATAGGTGATTATACATCATGGGGGAGGATACAAGTGAATTAAAGATTTTATCTTTCATATTAGAAAATCAATGCATACTATCTTGAGTAGATGAATCAAGAAAAGAAGAAAACCCCTAATATTTAGAATTATGGACCTAACTACTAGAAGAACAAAAAAATAGAAACCTAAAGAGGTCTAATAAATAATAATTTAACAAAAGAAGAACACAAAGTCTTTCAACTAAAAAATGTATTTTATCTTAAAAATTGTTTCCTTTTTTAAAAGTGCCCATTTATACTTCAAGGTTAATGTCTGTTTGGCTTTTCATTTTCTTTTGTTTATATTTATTTGTCTATCTATTTATATATACATTGAAACTTATTATCGTTATCAATAGAATCTCAGTAGCTATGGTTCTTTGTTTCATGTCTTAATAAACTGAAAGGAGCATAAAGAAGAAAAGAAGAGAAAAATGTGGCATATTTAACAATAATTTTCTGACAGCCAGAATATTAAAAAAAAAAGAAAAAGAAACCAATTCTGGTAACAGAATTACTATTTTCCTCTAAAAAAGAACAGTTTTCATAGTTTTCCATAGTTAAGTGGAATTGACAAAGCCCCTTATTTTAAGGATGGGTGTATAACAAAAAAATCATTTTAAAATATTTCTTTACCCTAGCACTGGAGAGATACATAATAACCCATCTATAACCTCTGAAATGCGACAAGATATTTGCAAAGATTTGGAAGACTGGAGGGAGATAATGAGGGTGGAGGAGAAGAAAATGCAGAAATGTAGTAATAAAAATTGTAGTGGATGTGAGTGATATTATTTTACTCCTGGATTAGGCAAGAATTGAAACTTTGACAAAATGAGAGGTGGCCTCCCTTCCTTGACCTACTCCTCCTTCAGGCTCAACCACCACCTCTCCTTCAGGAGCTGCACTTCCTCATGTTTCAGACTCTCCTCCAGCCCCTCTTAGAAGAAGTGTTCATGGGGGAGGTGGCCTCTACTACCTCTTCTTTCTTCCCTTTCTTTTACCACCTTTCCCACTCTGCTTTAGACTTCTTGATTGTCAATCCGTCACATCCAATGATTGGTTTTGTTTCTGATCTCTTTCTAACTGCCCAAGGGGCTCAGAACCCCAACATTCCTTCCCTTTCACCACCTTCTTTTTGGGGATAAATGGAAGGGACTGAAATTGTGGATGGAAGATAGGAGACACATCAATAAAGAGAAAGCCCGAAGCTGGGGGAAAAAAAGAATTTATGCTTTATGCCTTTCAGTTTTAAGAATCATTACATTCTTGTTTGGATTCAAGCAAATAGTTTGGAAAGTTGAGTTTTCTGCAACTCTAATCATCCTAAATATTCTCACATTCATCCCTGCCTTAGTTGAGAGCTATTTATTTTTTAGCTAAATTCTGGAGAGAAGAAGAAAAAAAAAAACTAGGATATTAACATCCTATTTCATTATTTTTCAGTAATATGTTTATTTTTGGCCTTCTTAGAGAATTATATAATAAGCAAGTGAGTTGCTGTTAATCTATTAGAAATTGAGAAGGATAATTGGAAAAAAATTATGATATTTCAATTGCTGAGCATCAATATGCTGAGCTTATTTTTCTATATGTATAAAAAATGAGTAAAACAGATCTTGAACTATGAAAAGGTCTAGTCTAATAAGCAGAAATATAAAACACATAATTAAAACTTGATGGAGGCAAATAATGAGAGAAATGTGCACATTTGGGACTTGAAATACTATAGGAAAGCCTCTTGAACTCAATTTTAATGGAAAAAAAGAGCAGTTATTTGGGTGAAAATAACCCAATAACTAAATGGAAAGGAAGGACAACTTTCAAGGAAAGGGGATAGACGAAGCAAAGTCATGATGGGAATGAGTGGCACGGTGTGTACAGCTTCGCAGTTGCTTGTGTTTAAAGCATTTTCTCTCAAGTTTTTCGTGATTACTGTTTGATTTCATGAACCCATTTTTTTTGCTATAGGCATTAAGCTCCTTCATGGCAACAAAGTATATGCCAAAAATTAAGAATGAATACATACACACATACATTAAATTCCATTGTGCTAATACTTAAAATAATTTCTTCCCTATTCATGTTTTTGGTTTATAACATATTTAAAGAATGACTGAAGAGGTGATCAATAAATCCAGCACCAGGAAAATTAATAATCAGCGAGAAGAAATTAAGTATATGATGTTTTTTACTTACTCTGTTACAAGATAATGATATTCCTGAGGATTGCTTAGAAGACCCTGAAATTATTACAAAATATTATTTAAAATTAAGGCAAAACTTCCTTAAATTTCATTTTTTTTTTATTAAAGATTTTTTTTTTTTAATTTTTATTTGAAACAGAGAGAGAGATCACAAGTATGCAGAGAGGCAGGCATAGAGAGAGAGAGGAGAAAGCAGGCTCCCCGCTGAGCAGAGAGCCCGATGCGGGCCTCGATCCCAGGACCCTGAGATCATGACCTGAGCCGAAGGCAGAGGCTTAACCCACTGAGCCACCCAGGCGCCCTTAAATTTCATTTTTATTGATAACTTTTTTTAAAAAAAAAGTTTTAAAGCAAAGAAATTTAATTTCTTGGGGATAAAATAAAATTTCAGTTCTTAACAGTAATATAGCTACAGCTTATTAAGAAACTATCAATAATTTTTAGGATTCTACTAACATAGTTTCAGAACAAAGTAGCATGTTCAAGAACAAATTTTCATCTTGCCTTCTACTAACTTCTTTCCTGAAAATTCACAGGAGGAGTCACAAACATGAGGTTTCCAAAACATTCAAAATGTTAAGATTAGATAAAACTGATGTTCTGCCAGCCTCTTTTGAGAAAACAAAATGTTGCATTGATAAGCCATAGCATGCCTATTGCACATCTATGTGGCTGGCACTTAGCAAAATATTGAAATGGGCAACAGCTTAAGAGTTCTCTCATTTGGGGCACCAGGGTGGCTCAGTTGTTAAGGGTCTGCCTTTAGTTTAGGTCACAAACCCAGGATCCTGGGATGGAGCCCCGCATAGGGCTCCCTGCTGGGCGGGAAGCCTGCATCTCCCTTTCCCACCCCTCCTGCTTGTGTTCCCTCTCTCGCTGTGTCTCTCTCTGTCAAATAAATAAATAAAATATTTTTTTTAAAAAAGCATCTTTTCAGATGCTTTATGGGTCCTTATGTCTCGGCTTGGGGAGCATTATCCCTGTTGCCTTGGTGTGGCCCCATTGGCCTGTGCTTTGAAGACTCTGTGCTCTTAAAGTGGGCTGTATGTGGAACTCTCAAGTCAGACATCTTTCCTCTCCTATCTAGCAGATCTTATCTCTCCATCATACCGGTCTCCTCAAACTTTGTGATTGTTGGTGCCTGTGGGAACAGTGAAGCTACATTTTTAATCATGAAGAGAATGATGCATGTCAAACTCATAGCTAGCTAAAATACTTGAGACATCTTAGATAACCCCATCCTTTGGCTCACTTAAAATATAAAATCTTATTGAGAAATAAGTGCCTGGAGGTATGATATTAATGGTGAAGAATTTCAACATAAGGGTAAGCCAGCAGGATAACATAGAGTAGATATTTTTAGGTACTTTCTGGTGTCACTTAAATCATATCAGTGAAATGATTTATTCCACTTCCATATAAAGCTAAGTCTTCCCATGTGGTCAGAATTGAGCAGTGGAAGAGAACATGAAAAGTATTAATCAGATAATGCATACATCAAAATAAAGATTAGATTTGAGAGATAAATTTTAATCTATCTTTTTCTGTGTGGACAACTAACTGGTTATTCTTTGTAAATTAATAGTAATATTTTTAATACACTGTTTGTTCTTATCAACTCTTACTGTAAAACTCAGAGAAAAAAATAACTACACGGTCCCTAACAAAATATATACATATGCAAATGAAATCTAAACTTTGTATCAAGTAGAGTTGGGTTGAGGGAAGAAAGGGGATTGGGAGTAATTGTTATTCAGGCTCCACTATCTGTAAGACTAAATCCACACCTAAAGCTCAGGGAGTGAGATTGAAATAAGCCTTTCTAGTCCATGCCACTTTACAGTCTTTCTTTAAGGCTGTGTTTTGTTTTTTTTTCTTTTCACCCACAAATTTATGTCATCCTTGTTGAAATTTTAACAAGAATTCGACCGCAAAGAAGCTCAAGAGCATCTGGTCAACAATTCATAAAATTACCACTTGTATACTTCAAGGCAGTTATAAACCATTCCTCATGCTTCTCCTTTATAATCACACATTTCAAATAATGTTATTGCTTCTTTGAAATTCCAATTTTCTAATCACTTAATCTACTTCTGTCTTTTGGGCCCTCTACAAATTCTCCAGCTTTTAGCTGTCCAAAATTTGACACACTGTTTTAGCTTTAAACTGATCAATGTAAAAAGTAGATCAAGTTTTACCCTCTACTTTTTTTTAATCAGAACTGTTCTATTTTTTATAGTCCATTTCAGCATTATATGTTCAAGCCTCTAAAATAATGTTGCTGAGCTGAATTATGTTCAATTCATGTCCCCTGTGATCTCTAGGTTCTTTTCTGCCATGATCATGCCTAATTAGTCATTCCCCATCTTGCATGGATCATGTTTTTTTTACAGTGGTTCCTGCTTTGTATCTGACCTCGGGATTTTTACTATTTCCAACTACTCATCCAAGTTGTCAAGGTCAATTTGAATTATAATCTTCTCCTCTAAAGTGTTAGCCAACATACACATTTATTCTTCTAGGTCACTGACAAAACATATAAAACTGTACTCAACTCAGAACCTATCCAATAGCCTTTACTACTTCCATGTATGAACAGTACAGTGTTAATTGAATATGTATCTGGTTGCAGGCAATTATGTAAAGAATGCCAAGGTTATAACTCTAATCTTAAACCAACCTATCGGCTTTCCTATCCTTCATAATCACAGACAATACTTCTGACCCTTGTCACAAGTGACACAAAGACATGCATATTCAACACTTGAAAGATAAAATGAATGTCAAAGAACGTTTAATATAATATTGTTATTTAAAGGCTATAACCCATTATAAGTCGATATACCTACCAGTATTGAGATGTAAACTGTGATGGCAAAATGTCGACAACCAAGACCAGCAATTCAGGCTGATCATAGTCAACCAATAGTAAGTAAGAGAACTGCAATAAGAAGCATGAATTGAATAGTTAAAAGGTAGAGATGATGCAATAATTTATTCATTTTATTCCCCTTATGATTCTCTCTGTACATAGAGAGTGATCTTTATAAAGCTATGTTAAATATTTGTCTTGAATCTTTTAAGGTGATGATAAAATAATTTTATGAACCAAAGGTTTTTGAAAACAGAAGTAATAAGTATTATAAGAAGCAGCCGTTTTCTCCTTATAATAATTCTGAATAAAATTGTATATGCATAGAGTAAAAATACAAAGTCTAAATAGAAATTTTTATACAAAGATTATTCATACATATGTTGAGTTGCCATTTCCCTTGACATATAAGACTAGCTTGTGGAAGAATAAACTTGTCTTCCCAATGAACACACCCGAGGGATTTTCTACTTATTGAATGGCAGCTAGTCTATTCTCTAGTCTCCTTTGTGAGGCTTTTGTCATCTCCCTGGCCTTTTAAAGTTAGAGGAGTTCAGAGCTCAGCCTGTGGCTCATTTCTATCTCCTGTCAACCTTTACTTGCATAAACTTATCCAGTCTCATAGGTTTATATCCTGTCTTCATATTAAACCCTGCATATCAATCTATGCATCTATTCACCTGGGTTAAATGTTTTCCTTTAACTCCTCCTTAACCACAACTCTTACTATTCATTATTTTCCACTCCACCCAGAGTGGTGTCCTTATAATTCTTCGAATACTCAGGCATACAATACCTTAACATTTGCATTGGTTTTTCTCTTCATCTCTCTTACCCCACATATGAACATAGGTATTTTTTCTCCTTTTTCAGTACTTCACTCAAAAGTCATGTGAAGAGATCTTCCCTGATCACCCAATTAGAATTCTCTACTCCCCCTGCTTTTTAATTTTCTCTTTAACAACATTTATATCTAAAATAACACATATTTTTTCCTAATTTTTTTGACTACCCCACTAGACCAAAATGCAGGTTGCTTTTCTCAGTTTTGTTTACTATTGGATTTCTCATGCTTAGAATGGTGTTTGGCATATAATGGCATTTCAATAAATATTGACTACAAAACAGGTATTAGGACAATGTATCAGCAAAGAATACAAAGTAGTTAAAATGTAAGCTCTTAAGTCAAATTGCCTCAGACTAGAAGCCCAGCTTCATCACTCTAATTGTGTGACTTCCAGAAAGTCATTAACTTCATTGGGCTGTGGATTCTTTATCTTTAAATGCAATGATAATAGCTGCTACTGGTACTCCAAGAGCTTCTGTAACAGAGATTACAGAAAACTGCTTGGTTTAAAACAAAAGAAATGTATTCAGGAGGCAGGGCCAAGCTCCGTCTCCAGGATCTGGGAGATAATTTATCTCATGCTTCACCCATCCTTAGTGTTCTTTGGCTTCTAATTGCATCAGTCTACTCTTTGCCCCCTACCCCCACCCATTGCCAGATGGGCTGAGATCTCGGTTGTGTCTCTCTTATGTCTCCAATCTCTTTTCTTTATGAGGATATCTGCCATGGATTTAGGGCAAACTCACTTAATACAGTCTGACCTCACCTTATCTCTACTCTATCTGCAAGGACCCTATTTCTAAATAAAATCCCTCTCAGTCACTGTAATAAAAATGATAATGATGAAAAATTAAAATAGGTATCTCATACTACACGCTCTATGCTATGCACTATTCAGTAATCTGCACGTATTAAGTACTTTGAACCTCGTAACAACTCAGTTGGTTAAGAGTATTATTTTCTCTTGATTACTGACTGAAAATGAAGACACAGGTTAAATAAATTGCCTGAAGTCAAACAGTTAATAAGTGGTAGAGCCAGGGTTAGAGCCAAAGATGTCTGGCCCTAGAGCTTTGGTTCAGGTCTTACACTGCCTCTTGCTAATATAATCCCCTTTATATTCTACATTTCTCTTAAACTGTGAATTCCATCAGTGCTGAGCACCTGCTGTCCTTCTCACAGTGTGCACTCAGGGTCTGACATAACTTTGTGGAGTCAAATAGGTACCTATTTTTTTCAAGATTTTATTTATTTATTTGACAGAGATCACAAATAGGCAGAGAGGTGGGCAGAGAGAGAGGGGGAAGCAGGCTCCCTGCTGAGCAGAGAGCCTGATGCCCGGCTCCATCCCAGGAACCTGAGATCATGCCCTGAGCCGAAGGCAGAGGCTTAACCCACTGAGCCACCCAGTTGCCCCAAGGTATTTTAATTCATTTAATAAGTGACTGGCTATGCTATTAATAGGGTGGGAGTTGATATGCTATGTTTATAAAAAAATATTGAGCAAAAACTTTGATCCTGATTTCTCTTTAAATTAGAAAAGCAGGAGCGTGAAAACAGTGGTCCTTGTCTAAATATTATGTGGATGTATTACCAATTGATTAGCTCTGAAACCATTTAAGTCATCTTATAATCAATAATTCATTTAGTAAGTGGTGTGAAAACATTTCTCGAATAATGATTTCAGAAGAATTACTATCACAAATGCAATATGCCTCTCTCTCTCCTCTCCAGTGCAACTCTCCTCTCCTAAGAGATTTCAGATTCCTTCACTTAGCATTCCTTTACAGTAGAAATAATATGATTCTGATCATTAGGTGGTATCACATATTTAAAGTGCTCAGATATTTTTAGGTGATTCTCAAAAGACAAATGCATAATATGCACTTGCTATGGACTGTAAGCAAAATGATCATTCATTATACCATTGTGTACTTTCTCTTACTTTACATCTAAGAGAATAAATAGTGTAAAATATCCTCAGTTTAAAGAACACTCAAATGACTAGAATGTTACCACTAGATAAGAAGTAAATTGCTTGTTAAAAATATTAAGTTGATAATTTATAATATTAGTATTGTGAGTTATATTTAAATATTACATATGTATATAAGTATATATATGTATATATGCATATGTATAGGTGTATGTATATATATACACACACACATATATGCCCTGCAGCCACAAAATAACATGAAAACACTCAAGATTTAATAGGGGCTGATACATAAATATAGGAAGGGAAAAATGAATATGTTATAATATGTAGTGAACATGATTACATTACAGAAAAACAGACACATGGGACAGAATAAAGAGGTGAGACACAAACCTTTATATATATGGAAACTAACATATGATAGAGGTGGAAAGAATTCAGTGGAGAAAGGATAGATTCTTCAACTCTGCTAGCAAAATTTGGTCATATAAAAAATGGATCCATTGCCATGCATTAAAATGGATTATAAATACATGAAATAATTAAATGTTGAAAAAACCCTTCGAAATGTTAAGAGAGGATGTATGAAATCTGTTTTTAAAGCATAAGTACAGTGGCAGATTTCTGAAACAGGATATAAAAACACAAATCCTTAAAAATAATTTTGATTTATTGAACTACGTTAATATAAAAAACTTCCATACCACAGGGGCACCTGGGTGCTCATTCGGTTAAGTTTCTGCTTATTGATTTTGGCTCAGGTCATGATCTCAGCATTATGAGATCGAGCACCATGTCAGGCTCTGCGCAGGACCTGGAGGCTGCTTAAGATTCTCTCTCCCTCTGCCCACACCCCCACCCCTGCTCATGCACACTCTCTCTCTCTCAAAAAAACAAAATAAGATAAAAAACAACTTCCACACTACAAAAGGGACCATAAACAAAGTTAAACATGCCAAAGAGTGCATAGAGGAGTTTACAACACATGCAAAAGGCAAAAGATAGCACCCAGATACATGATTAAGTCTTTAATTCATTTCTTATTTTAAAGCTTACATATTAAGTACCTGTTTTATGTTAGGCACTTTTGTAGGCTCTTGGTATATATTGGCTAACAAAGGAAAAAGAGATCTCAACCTTTGGGGAATTTACATTTTAGCTAAGAGATACTAGAGATAATAAATAAGTAATCAATGATACGTGGGCGAATATAAAAGCAAACTGATAATGAAAATTGAGAGTATGGTCAGGGAAATGAATTGCAATTGGAACTTTCAGTCTAATGTTTAGGATAGGCTATGTGGAGAGCTTTACATTTAAGTGAAAACCTACCAAAGTGTAGCGTTAGCTTTTTACGTACCCATTCTTTTAGCAGAAGAAGACTTCAAAAGCTCTAATGTTGTATCCAAGCTAGTGTGGCTTGGAGTGAAATGGGGAAAGAGGTGAGTAGCAGTAGAGGATGTAAGAGAAATAAGAAGATCCAAGTCATGTAGAGTCTCATAGGCCATTGTGAGGATGAGGGCTTTTACTCTGAGTGAATTCCTTTACAGGAATTTGCTCAATGTGGTGATAAGATATGAGTTGTGTTTTAAAAAGAACACAGTTGGGGTACCTGGGTGGCTCAGTCAGTTAAACATCTGACTTTGGCTGAGGTCATGATCCAAGGGTCCTGGGATGGAGCCCTGCATCAGGGTCCCTGCTCAGCAGGAGGTCTACTTTTCCCTCTGCCTCTGCTTGTGCTCTCTAGCTCTCTGTCAAAGAAATACATAAAATCTTTAAAAATAAATGAATAATGTGTAGAATTGTTGAATCACTATGTTGTATAACTGAAATTAATATGTATGATAATGCCATTGGAATTAAAATTTTAAAAAAATTAAAAGAGCACAATTTTAAATCAAAAAAGAAATTACAAAAACAATTGTGATGTGGGTAAAAAATATAAATAGGCAACTCACAAAATAGAAAATCAGGTTAATACAAACAGGAAATATGTTCAAACTCACTGGTAATCAGAATTATACAAATTAAAAATGAATAAAATATTATTCCATAGTCATATAATTGTCAAAAATTCTGATGCCTGGATATCACCATTTGTTGGGAATAAGAGCCTCTCCTGTACACAGATTGTGGGAGTGTATAAATTGGTCCAAATAACTTGGGAAAACAAAAAAGATGAAGATATATACTGATGAACAACTCTCTTACATATTCTGGTTATATAAGCTAGATGCTATCTAGATACTGTAATTCTTTGGAATTTTTGCCCACATAAGAGACAAAAAGTAGTATTGCTTAATTTGCACATCCTTAACCATCAGTGAAGCTGAGCAATTTTCACAAGCTGGTCTCCTATTATCTTTGCTTTAAAAAAAAAATCATACTGTCTTTTTCTAAGAATCTTATAGGTGCTTCTTATATGTTGAGATAAATAATATATTTGGAGGATATGAGACCTGTATCTCAACATATTTAAAAAATATTGCCGGGGCACCTGGGTGGCTCAGTGGTTAAGCCTCTGCCTTCGGCTCAGGTCATGATCTCAGGGTCCTGGGATCGAGTCCCACATCGGGCTCTCTGCTCGGCAGGGAGTCTGCTTCCCCCTCTCTCTCTCTGCCTGCCTCTCTGCCTACTTGTGTTCTCTCTGTCAAATAGATAAATAGAATATTTAAAAATAAATAAATAGATAAATTAAAAAAAAATATTGCCAATGTGAAGGAGTCCTTTCTGGGCTTTCTTCTGTGAGTATTGTAATTTGAGGTTTCACTTTTTAAGTTTTTAATCCACTTTGGGTTGATTTTTATATATGATGTAAGGTAAAGGTCTAATTTCATTCTTTTGCATATTGTTATCCAGTTTCCCAAGAAGATTTATTACATAGATTTCCTTTCCACAGTTTGTATTCTTGGCATTCTGGCTGAAAATTAGTCAACTCTGTATGCAAAGTTTAGTTCTGAACTCTTTTTTTGTTCCATTGTCTATTTGTCTATTTTCATGCTATACTGTTTTGGTTACTATATCTTGGTAACAGAGTTTGAAATGAAAAGTGTGATGCCTCCAAGCATGTCCTTTCTCAAGACTGCTTTGTGATGCCATAACATTTTAATTTTTTTCCTATTTCTATGAAAAATGCCATTAAAATTTTGGTAGGATGGCATTGAATCCCTTACAGTAATTGAATTGCATATTACTTTGGATAATAAGGACATTTTAACATATTAACACTTCTAATCCATGAATGTAAGATATCTATTCATTTATTTGTGCTTCAATTTCTTTCAACAAGGTTTTATAGGTTTTATGTACAAGCATTTTACCCCCTTGGTTAAATTTATTCCTAGTATTTTTTTTATGCTGTCATAAATAAGATTGTTTTCTTGATTTCATTTTTGGATGATTGTTGTTAATATAAAGAAAAGCAAATGATTTTTATTTTTATTTTATTTTTACTTTTTAAAGTAAGCTCTATACCCAATGTGGGGCTTGAACTCATGACCCCAAAATAAAGAGTCACATGCTCTACCAACTGAGCCAGCCAGGTGCCCCTTGATTTTGAATATTTATTTTGTCTCCTGAAACTTAACTGGATTTATTTATTAGTTGTAACACTTTTTAATGTAGTCTTTAGGGTTTCCTATATAGGGGATGACGTCATCTGTAAAGAGACAACTTCGCTTTTTTCCTTTTGATTTGTATTTCTTCTACTTCCTTCTTTTGTGCAAATGCTCTTGCCAGAACTTCCAGCATTATGTCGAATAGAAGTGATGAAAGTGGCATCCCTAAATTGTTACCAGATCTTAGAGAAAAAGATTTCAGCTCTTCCCCATTGATTATGTAGGCTGTGAGATTTTCAGAAATGGTCTTTATTGTGTTAAGGACATTTCTTTTAAACATATTATATTGAGAGCGTTTATCACAAATGGACGTTGAGTTTTGTCAGTTGCCAGCATCTATTGAGATGATCATGTAGTTTTTATCTTTCACACTGGTAATGTAATGTATCACATTGATTGATTTGTGTATGTTAAACTCACCTTGCATCCCAGAGGTAAATCCCATTCAGTCATGGTATGTAATCACTTTAATGTGTTGTTGAATTCAGTTTGCTACTAAATCATTGAGAATTTTTGCATTTCTGTTTATTTGGCCTTAGTTTTCTTTTACTATATTTATCTGACTTTGGTGTTAGAGTGTTGCTGGTCTTATAAGATGAGTCTGAAATTACTTCCTCTACTTCTATTTTTTGGAAGAGTTAAAAAAGGATTGATAGTAATTCTTTTAATGTTTCTTAGAATTCAACCATGAAGGCATCCACTCCTAGGCTTTTCTTTGTTGGGACGTTTGGATTACTACTTAAATCTCTATTTGTTATTAGTTTGTTTGGGTTTTTTATTTCTTCTTGATTCAGTCTTGCTTGGCCGTTTATTTCTAGGAATTTATCCATTTCTTCTATGTTTACCTAATTTGTTTGTATATTCTTGTTCATAATTGTTCCTTAGGATCCTTTTCATTTCTGAGGTATGTGCTGTAATGTCTTCTTTTCCATTTCTGATTTTTTTAATTTGAGTCTTCTCTCTTTTTTCATAGTTTATTAAGGGTTTGTTGATTTTGTTTATTTCCACAAAAAACCCACCATGCTTAGCTTGTTGATTTTTTCTGTTGTGTTCTATTTTCTATTTCTGCTCTGATCTTTACCATTTCCTTCCTCTTATTAATTTGGCTTTAGTTTTTGTTTTTTTTTTTTTTTCCTTCTTTTTTGAATTCCTTGAAGTGAAAAGTTAGATTATTTATTGGACATCTTATGTTTTAAGGTAAGCATTTACTGCTATAAACTTCCCTATCATTACTATTTGCATTGCATTTTATAAGTTTGGGTAGGTTGTGTTTTCATTTTCATTTGTCTTGAGATATTTTTACAATTCTCTTTTCATTTCTTTATTGATCTAGTGGTTATTCAAGAGTATGTTAATTTGTTTCTACATATTTGTGAATTTTCCCATTTTTTTACTCTTATCAATTTCTAGTTTCATTCCATTGTAGTCAGAAAAAATAACTTGTATAACTTTGATATTAAATTTGTAGAGACTTATTCTGTGACCTAACATATGATTTTTACTGGAGTTTGTTTTGTATGCATTTGAGAATAATGTGCATTCTTTGGGTGTTAGGTGAGTGTGTCTTTTTTAAATGGCATCTAACAGGGTTTTTTGTTCAGTGCTATTTTAAATATACTTTCCTTATATTTTAGTAGACATGTTATGATAAATGTTTTTTTACTCCATATATAAGAATTTAATATTAATTAATCCCTTTCCTATGATTCTAGGGCACTTTTAACTATTTCTCATTATGATAATACTATGTCCAAACATAAAAAGGATTAAAAATATTGTAGTATGTAAAAGGAGAAATAAAATAAAGGAAAAAGAAAAAAATAAAATAAAAATAAAAATATGAAAAGAAAAATAATCTTGTAAGTCATTGGTAATAACTGTTATCGTTTTTCTATGCAATTTGTGACTATTTATTGTCAATAGTTTCCTAGTTTGTAAAATAATTTTCTATACAATGTGGTAACATTTGGGTTTTATAAGTAAATTTGATTGATATCCTTATTAATAAAGTCTGGCACACACTTTTAGTATTTTTAGGTATTTTTAGATATTCAGTATTTGGGTTAAGGTTTGATCATATCTAAATTCTTAAACATATTGCAAATTGTTCTCTTGAAATATATCAATTTATTTCCACCTCAAATATGTGAAAGGATTCATTTAAAGCCTCATTGCAAACAGTGGGTATTGTAGTTCAACCTTTTACCAATTTATGGGTCAAAAACAGCATTTCATCAATCTAATTTGGATATATGTAAAATTCGAACTATTTTTAAATATGCTTCATGAATATTTCAGCTTACCTTTTCAGTTTCTTCTATTTTATCAATTTTTTCTTTATTATCATAAGTCAAATAGTCTTAACTGCAATAATCAGTGCATCTCATTTTGTTTCCAATTTGATTTTATCTCTGGTCTTATGCCAAATCAGACTCGGATCTTTCCACCTTTTTTCTCTCCATCGAATAAGAAGATATGCAACTCCACCTCCACCCCTAGCTGCTGATTATCTTTATGTTCTCTACAATCATTAATTCATTTTCCTTTATTATTCAATTTCATGAAAGGAACTATAGGCTGTGTTAATATAAGGTGAGGACTAGAGTAATCCCTTATTCTCTCCATTCTTTTTCTACTTAGATACTTCATAACATGCAAGTGCTACTTGAAATTTTGCAATGCACTTTTTGAAACTGATTTCATCTCCTTCCAGTTGGCTTTTCTGGTATTTCTAATACAATTGTCATCATACTGTAGTAGGATCTCCAGTCCATTACTTTTTATGAGTACTCTCAATTCAATAGCTCTTTTTTTTTTCCTTCTTACTTCCTTTCTCTTCCATTTTAAAACCCTACTTAATTATTGTAACATTTTTGCAACACACAAATTGCAATGACCCTCTCCTTTTGTTGCTTCAACAGTCAAAGATCTAGCCCTGGTTGAATATAATTCTCCCTTTTGTTTTAGTTTTTATATTTGTATCAAGGACAGTCAAACACAACTGAAAAAAATGTCACAGAGCAAGGAAGCATACACTGTAACCCTAAAAAGTCTCATCAGCCTCAGTTCACATCACCATTCCCCCCGCAAACTTACCATGATTTCCTGCATAATTCACAGACTTACCATCAATCATACCACTTTGAACCATTTCCTTAAACATCTGAAATTCCTTGCATGTTCTCTCATCTGCTTTATACTTCTCAATGAAAACAGAAGCCATTAGATCTGCCAACATGCAAATTTATCCCTGTCTGCACCTATCCTGCTCTTTTTTGCTAAAATAAAGAAACTGTCTTCCCCTACTGAGGACCAATCTCTCCTTTGGAGCTAATCCGTTAACCACTTACTTGAAAATAGATCCTCTTTTTAACTTTTAAACTGGCTTAGGCCTTTTTTTTTTTTTTTTTGAAAAATCTCATCCCTTTTTCTTCTATCTACTACCTGATGTTTTACCACTCAGTCAATTTGTCTGTATTTCTGTACTGTTCACTGTGTCTTTACTCCCTCAAGTCTAATAACTGTAAGGTCACCAGGAACCTCTACATTGCTAAATACAATGGCTATTCCTTCACGCATATAGTGAAACCTGGTTTTCATCTGTTCAGTAACTTTCAGTTACTTCTTCTGACAAAAGAATCTCTATTTACTATAAGGAATTTTTGCTAGGAGATTTGGTTGGAGTTGACATTATTTTTGAAATTGTAATTGAGTAGGCCTACCAAATCAGAATGCTTTATTCGTATAGCTCAATGACAGGGCAAAGAGGAAACACATGATTCAAGAAAAGTCAGACACAGAAACTATCACTGCCCAGCTCATCTGAGATTACTTTCCACATCACTCCTTAGAAAAATCATAAGAACGATACCAAAGGTGGTTAAAAATTTCACTCCTAAACTTGGGTGTTGAATAGCCTGTCTCTTCCACTTCATAGATAGGATTAAATACGGAATCTATGTATTTTTACATTGACATAATAAGAGTCTTACTGAGAGAAGAGAAGGAACACAATCCTGGTTACTTCAGAAAACATGCTGCTTGTGGTGAAAGGGTGCTCATTCTCCTAGGTTGTTGTATCTCTTATATAGACCAATCCTTGCTCTGAAAGTAGAAGTAAGTCTGATCTTGATCTTCCACTTTCATTTTTTGGTAACATTGTTTTATGAACTTCACATTAGCCATGACTTTATTAATTCATCTCTCTGTTTATCACAGATTGTAAAGTTCTTCATTGATTCCAGTAATATGGTTAACTTTTACCCTTTATTCCTGTTCTCACTGAAATTCTTTTACTTTCTGTATGTCTTTATATCTATTCAAATAAGAGAAGACCCCAGGCTCTGTTAACTCTCTGCCAACTCAATCTATATTTCTTTGTTACATGTGTTATTTTTCATTTGTATTAATAATTATAACTATTATTATTATCTGTAATTGATCCCAAATATGAGGGAAACATGGTGTTAAGCACTTTTTTTTTTTTTTGCTGTTAAGCACTTTGTACACATTTTATATTTTTATCCTGTCAGCTCTTCAAGATTACAGTTGTTTTAGCCATTCTACTAATAAAAACAACTGAGCTTCAGCAAGGTTGTATGAATGATAATGATCATAGAGCTGATTAGTGGTAAAGAGGAAATTGAACTCAGATTCTTTGCTCCAAAGTTTACATAACTTATCACTATACAATGCTAATTCCTTTCTAATCATTTTAATACATATACCCTAATGTGTAGATATCACCTTGTCTTTTCTGAACCTATAGTTTTTAGGCAAATCACTCTTAGCCTTATTCATGGATACTAGCAAATCAATATATTTAAATTCATACTATGGAAGTATCTACTTTTTGCTGAAAAATTAAAAGTTAGTATTGTTTTAATTTATTTAGTAGTATTTATTTTAATTTTTATTTATTATATTTATTTATTTGCTACTTATTTTCAGTAACAAAGAAAAAATGCCATTTTCTTAGTTTTAAATCATTGCAATAAATACTTGTATATCAATGTTTTTCTTCTCACAGATAAATTTTAAAATATCACTAATTAATGTTTATTTCTAGGCATTTGTTTCATTTTATTGAAGTAAGTTTTCAATATAGCACATTTTATTTCCAGAAAAACAACTGGAACCTAGTCACATTTCCAGGGACAGATAGATTCATGTTGTACTGGTTGAGAATGAATGGGATATTTGATTACCAAGTGATAAGTGACCTTTTGGAAAGAGCAATTAACGTTAACTTGATATGGTCAATAAGCCAAACAGAGGAAGACAAATTGAGTGTAAATTACTCCTTTCCTAGTGATCAAACACAGGCATTATTAGGAGTGATATTTATTAATTCTTAGAACTGAAATTACATATATATGAGATAGTCAAAATCTCTTAAATAAGCATTATATGCTCCTTTTTATTTATATGGGAAGTTTGGTTATTTTTCACACAAATAAAAATTCAAAAATAAATAGCTACTTTTTCACACAATGCACTTATATTAGAATGGACTAGAGAGATGCTGTTTACAGAAACTGAAATTCAAATATTAACTTGTATTCTGTTTATTAATTGGATCTGGGAATAAGAAAGACTCAGTTGATAAAGAACTTGTAATACATTTCAAAAATGATGTCTCTTTATTAGGTATCTGTCCTTTTTGGTATGTAGATAATTTGATAAGCCTGTTTGTTTATTTGCTTATTTTAGATTGACAGATTTAAAGGATTTCGGGTAGGAAAATCGCTGACTGAAAATAGAAGAAAAAACAGTATCTGGAGGAAAGGAAAGGAAAGGAATCTTTCCCCTCCAGTTATGCAGATGTCAATTATAATAGCCCCATTAAACTTTAGAAGGCCAAAAAAAAAAAAATCTGGTGACAATCATGTTAGGCAATCATTAAAAGAAGCTCAACACGGGGGTGGAGTTGAGAACAGTAAGTCATATCCTTCCTGTTTTATAACTTAACCGTTTGGCACTTGAATTTGCTGAGAGAAGATCTAATTGCTTTCTTGTGTTATGCAAAAATGCAGCCATGATTACATAATATCTTAGTTAAACAAAATACTGAAGGAATTTTTTACAAATTTATGGTCAGTGCTAATTTCCATAAGCTGCTTTTTAAGTCACAGACCACAAGGCAAATTTTAAGCCAAAGAGAATCAAGTTAGATATTACACTCAAAAACTGAGACAGAATATGAAGTTCCTATGTGCATTTGGCTAATACACTTGTTAATTTGTATGTATTGAGTTTAATAATACAACATAGTGAAGTCTGGATAAAATTTATTTTGAAGTAGATAGAATCAATTATCCCTAAACTTTTGCTGTTTGGAAGATGTTTAATGATATGATACCGGATGTGCCAACTGACTTCCCAACAGAAGGTCATCTTTCTTGGAAATGCGATGAGAAATTTTTTCTCATTTTTTTTCCCAAAAAAGGGAGCAGACAATGGACAATGTCTGTCACTGCTACATGGAGATGATGTAAATTTCAATACAAAGCAAAGATTCCTGAGAAGTCCTCCATTAGAGAAAGCATGCTTTTGCAAAAACAAAACACAAAACATAAAGATCTTCCACAGAGCATAAACGAAGGAAAAGGACTTTATTAAGACGGTAAAAGTTTCACTTAAACTTAACTCTTAAGCTCACTATGACTAGAATAGTAGCAGCTCTGAGACAAAATACACACTAACAAAATACACACTAAGAAACTTTTTAAAATATTGACAGCAGAGCAGGGCAAAACTTGGGTAGTAAAGGGAACTAAACCAACTAGACCACAAAGATGACAACTCAACAACTGAGTTGTTGGAAATGGATAGTATTTATGGTTCTTGCTACTACAAAATATAAAATATATACTTCTCACTGTAAAGTTCTGGCTTATTCCTTTTCCAGAAATCATATTTTCCCTTAAATATCTCAAGTTATTCATCCCAAGTATTGCTGCCTATAGATCATTGGACAAGTGGAATGAAGATTAAAAAGTAAAAGGGAATCAACCAGGTGCTGGTGATGATGTGTGAGAATGGGCACTCACTCACCCTGCCAGAGGTAATTTGAGAATATGTTTTTAAAAATTAGGTTTTTAGATCCTAGGATAGAAGAATTTCTCTTCTGGGCTTGATCCTAAGAAATAATGAGACTAAGACTAAATATTTATATATTGTGATATTAATTGCAATGGTCAATTATGAAAAAAAATAGGTGTGATAGTTAACTTTATGTCCACTTGACTGGACCAAGGGATGCTCAGAGATTTAGTTAAGCATATGTAGAGTGTGTCCATTTTGGTTCTTCTGTATGAGATTAATGTTTAAATCAGTGGACTTGAGTAAAGCCGATTGTTTTCTCCATTGTGGACAGGCCTCATCTAGTCAGTAGAAGGTCTGACAAGAAGCAGAAGCCTGCATAAGGGAGAGTTTACTCTCTCTGACTGTCTTCGAGCTGGGACATCAATTTTCTAGTGCCTTTGAATTTAGACGCCAACTCAGATTAAAACTTACACCATTGGCTCTGTTGCTTCTCAGGTCGTCAGACAGAGACAGAACTATAACATCAGTGCTCTTGGGTTCCCAGTTTGCCTTATGCAGGTCTTGGAACTTCTCAGCTTCCATAATTACATGAACCAATTCCTCATAATATATATTGAGGAAGACCATGCAGCCACATGGAAGGGCCCATGTGGCAGACAACTGGGGCCTCCAATATGAGCATCGCTCTTCACTGAAGCCAGAATCAGCTTCCTAGCCATGAGCACGAGCCATCTTAGTTGACCCTCCAGTTTCAGCTGAGCATTGCCAACTGAGGTTGTATCAGGCAGGGAGAAACTAAGTTACAAAACAAAGATGATGAGCATATTAGTGATGCTTATTTTATTTATTTTTGTTTATTTATTTATTATTTATTTATTTATTTAGAAAGTGTGAGCAGGGTGGGTGGGGAGAGGGAGAGAGAAAATCTCAAGCAAACTTCACACCCAGCACAAAGTCCAACATGGAGCTCAATCTCACAACCCTGAGATCACGACCTGAGCCAAAATCAAGAGTCAGATGCTTAAACAACTGAGCCACCCAGGCACCCCTAGTGATGGTTATTTCAACATAAGTGTGCAGTCTCCAAGAGACATCCTGAGGTGCTTTAGTGAACCCCCAGGGTTTCCATGGGTCAATATAAACTTTAGAGAGAAACACAATATTTGACGCCTATAGGATAATATATGATTCACTAGTTTCATGTAATTCAGTTTCAACATTTAAGATCGACTATATTTTTTCAGTGATGATGTGCCTTTACAAAGCTGGGTTTTTGGTAGCTCTAGGGAGAAAGACAAGTACTGTGTGAAAATCAATGTGGAAAAAAAATGAGACTGGTAATGTCCAATATAATTCCAAAGTTTGAAGAACAGGCATGCTCAAAGGTGCAGACATCCCATCTGTGACTGTGGTTATTTAGGAATAGTGTTCTTTTCTGTATTTTATGTGCATTATTTTTCAAAGAACATTAAGATATAAATTCCTCTTAAGGACAATAACGCTATATATTAAGGAAATAAATGTTTATTAAGGATAATATTATTAGGTTATTAATGCTTATTAAAGTGTTTGCTGTTAACTTTATAATAAATAGAACTACTTTTTTTCCTAGAGGGGCTATGAAGGACAAATACTCAGATACCAGGAAGCCTATGAACTGAGAAAATTTGGGAAACTCTGCTATAAATCTTTACAGAATACTATTTGATCCATAAAATAAATATTTAATTTCTTATGAAAATGTTCCTGATAAAACCTTTGAGTGAAAATAGTTTGTAAGATAATATATATATATAACATATAGCATATAGTACAATTTTTATTTGATATGTGTGTGTGTGTATGTGTTTAATGTTTGTTTTAAATAAAGATTGAAAATAGATATGCTCAAATGTTGATAGTGTTTATTTCTGGTCAATGGATTATGAACTGTTGAGAGTTAAAGTTTCAGGTCCTGATATCAGACTCTATCTGTGCATTCTATTAATTACTACTTGTAAGACCCTAAGACCTTGGGTACATTACTGTTCTGTCTCGGTTTTTTCATCTGTAAAATGGATGTAATTATAGGATCAAAATCATGAAGTTCTTGTGAAAATAAATTAATTTTTTAGCAATAGGTAGCATAGAATTCAATAAATGTTAACAATAACTATTATGATGATATTTCTAATTCTTTATGCTTCACAAAATGAACTACTTTCTAATGCTAAATATTATTAGAGTTGTTATTAAAGTAGAGGCATTTATGTTACTCTTCTCTGGGTTACATGTAAATACTTTCTCCAGTCTGTTCACTTTCTCCTTCTCATCCCCATTATTCAGTATTGTGGTTGTGATCTTGCTCACAGAATCTGACAGAAATAATAGTGGGAATATCACAGCGTGGACTCGACTGAAATGCATACTCTAAAAGCAATGCTGAACCAAAACTGTTTTAGTGAGGGATTTTCTAGGATAGCAAATCAAGGAAGAAATTGAATAGGGATTCAAGACTGAGCCTGGAATGTAGGTAGGAACATTTAGTCCAAAGTACCATTTCTAACTGTACACAGGAAAATTTACCAGGAAAGTTTCAAAAGTAAGGCAGGCTGTGGTGCCACGAACAAGTCACAGCAAGGGGTCTAGGACTGAGAGTGGCTAGAGAGCAGGCACAGGTATCTGGCTGACATTGATTTCATTTGTGTTTAAATGTGTGTACATGTATATGTACACATATGTGTGGGTTTGTGTGTGTTCACACGTGCTTGTGTATGTAATGAAGAAAATGTCCAATTTAAGTAAGCTGAGCAAGTCTTCCTTTCCTACTGTCATTATGTTGTGGGGTTCCTGTACCTGTGAATAAGAATAGGTATAAGTAGAGTGAGATTATAAGGTGAGTGAATTTGAGAAAATGTATTTTAATATTGCCCCCAAATAAATAAATGCCTCTCTGCCTTATTACCAGGCCTAAGAGTAACAACTTTCGAAGTGTGGCATGTGAGATTTCTTCAGACTCTACATGTTGAACATACCTTTTTTTAAAAAATTCATGATATTTATTAATATATTTGAAAAAATAAACTATTGGCCTTACTCTAACATGAAATGATACTACAATTTTACTTATTATAGGTAAAATATATATATATATTCACACATATGCTTATATGTATAAGTTCATATACTTATCATTATTATAATGATATCAATTTTAAAACATTTATTTAAGTAAAAATATGACTTGATTTAAAACTATATGTAGAGCTTAAGTATGACATAAATCATGAAGCTGATACATGACTAACCCAAATTTGGGAAACATTGTAAAAAGAGAGTGGATTTGACAAATTAGAGAAATGGGAACAGCAAAGTGATGAAAAACACTGTTCTGCATATCTTGATAGAAGAATAAAATGCTTTGTTCTTCTCCCTGTAACTTTGCTTCCCTAATTTACCGAAAATACCATTGTTCCTCGCCTTTGACGCATGGTATTGTGAATGTGTCACAGTAAAGGGCAGTTCTTGATTGGTGATCTTTTCCAGATGACTGGCAAGGGCGCCAGGGGGTTCCACCACAGCTTGCATCAGTCACCCAAGAGGGCACACATTTCTGCCATTCATATGATGAGCGTTCCACAAGCTGATAAATATGCTCCCTTTCTGTGAAGGATACATTTTCCAACCCAAACTTTTAATCGTCCTAGGAAGGGCAGCACTCAATACATATAATTTCTATCATTGTAGATCTAGAGTCATATAGGGAAAATTAGAGTCCTTCCCAAACCAAGAGTTAATTTCAGCAAACATCTGTCCTATTATTCTTGACAATGTTAATAGTATATATTTTTTGAAACAGGAAGTTATTTCATGCATAACTAAAAGTTCTGAATTTTATATAAGTAAAAGTAATAATGAAAATGTAGAGATAACTTTTCTCTAAATTATTTGTAATTAATACAAATACTTGTGGACATGTCTGAAAATCAGAAGAGTTCACCTTTCTAGAATAGGATCATGACATTCCAGTGTCAGAATATTAGACATTTCTAATAGGTCTAATATTTATTGCAAACTCAAATGCTATTACCTATCAAGTAGCATTAGCATCTGTTTAATAGGCACTCATAAAACTTTCAAGGTAATTGGAGAACTATATATATCTCATAAGTTCTTAAGAGTAAATATGAAACATTCAAGATAATAGGAAACTATACCATAAGGTCTACGTCTGTGTTGGCTAAAATAAAATAGTGCATGCCATACTTCTTTAGATGTTTCTTAATAATATGTTAGTATCTACAGGGGGAATGGTCACAGTGAAGTTTTTCCACAGGTAGATGTTCTTCCCTAAGTGTATCATATAACATCTTCATGTTAATAAGAGGGATAATGTATTTCAATAATGATTGTCTTTTATCTTCTTTTCCTCTCCCCTACTGCATAAGAGTAACATGCCTGTAAAAAAGAACAGATAGAAATTATGATAGTGAACACAACTTTTGTTCCTTAGTATTACTTATGATAATCATAAAATATTTTCATGCTGTTTGTGAAGACTTAAAGACAGCAAAAGAAAATCATGTATCTTTTTTCATTCTGTTAATTTAATAATTTTCCTAATAATCACCATCTTAGTAAAGAAAAATGAAAGCATTCATACTGACAAATATTTACATGTTGATTCAAAAGCAGAAACATCTTTTAGTGTCTGATCAATACGATAAGATACAGTCTACAGTAACAGTCTTGCATAAGCCTAGTTCACATCTTCAAACTGCATTATCAAGTAGTTTTGAAGTGTCATGAAATCATACATGTTTTGGGGAAGTAATGTACTTTTTATATCAGAAATACTCGTAGTAGAAATAGGAGAAATTTCATAAAAGACTGAAGCAACATTGGTATTTTGTTGTGTGATAGAAGAACTGTTTTAAATATAGAGATGTCATCAATTTGTATAATCTTTTAAGCTCCACACCCACTCTACCCAATGCTACTGGTTTCTTCAAAGGAATAAAATGCTTTATCTTCTTGACAGAACAAATTGACTGGAAAATTACATAAACCCCTCAGCAGATGTTCTTTTCCACTTTGTTTGGGAATTTGCACTACTATACAGTGTTTCCAAGACCCATGTGGAGATGGGCTTGCAGGATGCAATGGACATATGCAGACTACTACTACAATGAATGCAAAGGCTACTAGTTATTCTTTGGTTGTATGGCCAAGTGTGATTTGGGCAATAACCCATAATACTATTCCCTAAGTTTTAACAAAATTACCAAACATCCAAAAGATTTGAGCTATTCAAATTAGCCCTACAAACACTAAGCATTTTCCAACCCAAGTGAAATTCCAAGCTCTGAATTGCTAGAAATGTGTTTGCCATAATGACTGAGCCTTGGAGTCAAGGATGTCAGACAGCAGAGAATAGGAAAAAGAAACCAATTTTGACTTCCAATGCCCTGCATCATATCTCTATCAGCATGGCATACTAATCTGTGTAAATTGGATGGCATCTTCAAAATTGTAATGCACACCATTGAGTTAAGCATCTGTATAACAATCTGAATTGCCATCCATCTCTCCGTGAACAGTATACTGCAACTTAGCATCACTTAATGCTAAATGACATCCGTCTACATAATCTGCTTCTCTGTGTAGCATGGTAAACTTGTATTTCATCCCTTTATTTTTCAGACTTTGCAAAAATGCCTTTTTCCATGCAGTTAAAAATAAGAGAAACTAATGCAACTAGTTCTCAATAAAAGGCTATCAAGCTATTCAATAAGTTGTATATTGGAAACATCTCAAAGTAGATGTTTACATTCCCAAACCATTGCAAATTCTTAGCAACTCTATGGAATACACTGATATTTTCAGCTAAAGAGATTATTTTTAGAGGGAAAGGTGCATGAGCCATCCAGAAGTGGAATAAATGTTTTAATGAAAATTCCAAAAGTCACAGTAAGTCAGAAAAAAAAAAAATCAAGATAATATTGGTGTAAACTATTGATTGCTATATTAACATGATTTGGAGATGGGCAACTGTTCTATGCATGAGCCTTCATTATGTAAGTTTGGTTTCTACTGAGGTATTGATTATGGATCATAACAAGTCATACTTCATAGAAATTACCACCTTCTAAAAGAAAAGGTTCAGTTTGAATTCACTAAGCTCAATTCAAATAGCTAATAACTAATTAAGATTTAGTTGATAACTAATATACTTTCATATGCCAAAATTCTCAAAAAGAAATCTTTCAGTTGAATTTTGTATGATGGTCAGTGTTTCTATCATTTAAGTATATTAAATTGTCCATATTTATATTAAAAAATAGTTGAATCTAAAGAATTTCTAAGAATATTCAATTATAATACCAACTCAACACTTAGTAGTAGTTCATTTCAGGAGTTAAAGCCTCTGTGACTCACAAAATTAGAAAGCCTTTAGATTAGAGGCTAAACTACTGTTAATAGCCTAATTCCCTCCTCCTCCTCCTCCCCTTAACTCCTCGTTCTTCTCCTTGTTCTTCTTCTTCGTCCTCTCCTTCTTCTTCATTTTTGTTAAATACACTCTCAGTAAATAAAAATATAGTATATAACTGTCTGAATAAAAAGTATATCTGGCAGGGCTGTTCTCTATTTTTTTCTTTGGATACACTGAAAAATTATAATATGTAAATACAAAGTTCTAACTTTACTATGTTTACTATGTTTACTATGCACCACCATTATTATCCATCACTGCAAATGCTTTAAAACTTAGAAATGTTTAAAGCAAGCATGGTTGTGATGAGTATTCAAACCCTTCATTGTTTTGGAAAATACCATGTGAACAAAACCAAATACAAGTGAACAAAAAAAAATTCTCTCCCCCGCCCTCCCCAAAAACAAATAACATTGTTTCAAGATGATAATACAATGCCAGAAAATATCTATAAATACCTCCATGAAGTCATAGTTTCTTATAAATCAAATAGGCAGATGCTCCATTTTTTCCTTATTCTTAAAATACTGTTTCTTTACTACCATCAGGTAAAAATTATGGGATCTAACTTTATATATCTATAATCTGTCATATCAGGAATATCATCATTGTATGAGGTAATCATTTGACTTTTTTTTTTTTACAATTTATTTAGAGTAGTAATTCTAAATTTCTAATTATTTAAAAAATGACAAGTAGGGGGCACCTGGATCACTCAGTTGGTTAAGTGACTGATTCCTGATCTCAGTGCAGGTCTTGATCTCAAGGTCGTGAGCTCAGGCCCCACATGGAGATCTATGCTGGGCATGGAGCGTACTTTAAAAAAAAAAGATAAAATGACAGTGGGAGCGAGAGGTACTTTTATTTTCTCTAAAAGTCACACACTCTTAGCTGAGAAATAAAAGTTCCAGGTAAAGGACACAAAATCACCATGAAGAGAAATTTACAATCATGGTAAAATAAAACAAAACTTACCTGAGTCTGTCATGAGATAAAAATGCATATTTCTAGTCAAATGGTTCTTCAAGGCTCCGTTTACTGCATGTGTATCAGCAAAAGAAGTCCAGCTGATTTAGGGCTGCACTCAGACCCTGCATCTCTGATTTCGATTGCCTTATATGACTCTGGCTTGAAATACATTATCCATCAAATCCTTTTCAAATCATCTGACTAGAATGAATATTATCTATTTTGTTATGTGCTCTCTCTGTTTTAATCCACCTCTATTTCCACACTCCTGTTTATATGTTTGTTTAGCAAGGCTTGGTTTTGTCTGATCATCAGTCCAATTATTTACACATCATTTAAATTTTAATAACTTAAATCATAGGAATTTAAAGAATAATGGGGCTCAATCGAGGTTGGTAAATATTCTCTTGTTAGAAATGTTCACACATAATATAAATTAACTCTCCATGGGCCAAAGCTTGTGTGATTATGGTATATTTTGGAAAATTCTGGAGCCGACTGCTTCCTGTGTGTAGTTCATGGGACCAGGAAAGTTAAGGTTAGACAGTGGGCAGAATGGTTTCTTAGGAAAAACTATGACCAAAATGTAAGCAGGGATTCAACTCCTTATATAATAATCAAAATAAATAAATCAAAACTAAGCACTCAAAATAAGCCAGTACTATTGTCATTCCAGATTTTGCCCCCATCCAAATCCATTCAACACTTGTGAAATATATAAAAATTCCTAAGAATTGACTAGATCATGTTGTTGTTTTTTTTTTTCCTTTGGTTCTCTACTATGTATAAAGTTCTCAATTTCAAAATTCCAGTTCCAGGAATATCCTTGGGGTTTCTTCAAACACAGTCAGAAGGGATATAGAGAATAATAATTTTAAAATTTTGAATGGTGACAAATGGTGACTATACTTATCCTGATAAGCTTTTCATAATATATATAAATGTCAAATCACCATATTGTACACCTGAAACTAATATGATATTTTGTGTAAGCTGTACTCAATTAATAATGAAGTCAAAATTACTCCACAAATCACTACAGAAAATCCTTTTATTTCCTTTTACTGCCTCCTTTTCCCTGCACATCATTTCACATGATAAGGGTCTGTGAGAAGTGTGGAGGTTTAGGGTTTAAGAATGGATTTCAGGGAGGCCTGGGTGGCTCAGTGGCTTAAGGATCTGACTCTTAATTTTGGTTCAGGTAATGATCTCTGGGTTGTGAAATCAAATCCCATGTGAGGCTCCACGCTGGGCATGGAGACTGCTTACGATTCTCTCTCCCTCTCCCTCTGTCCTCCTTCCGCTTTCTCTCAAAAAAAATAAAAAGCATTTCAGGAAAAGTGTGTTCTGAGTATTGTATGATCTTTAATAACCAGTAGGAGTAAAGAAGCCAGTTGGAAATTTTTCTTACTCTCAAGTGTATTAAGTACCATCATTCTTTTTTATTTAAATAGGAAGACAAATGGGCACTGCACATTCAGAGCACACCAAACTGGTGTTCTAAGTGGGTGGTCAAATGTATCACAACTCTCTAAAGTAATAAAAACCTCATTTGATTATAAGAATGATAGAGAAACTCTATTTTATTTTAGGTCATATAGAAATATTGTGGAGAAAAACAATTTTTTTTTTAATCTTATGATAGACTCAGGCAAGTTTTGTTTTATTTTGCCATGACTGTAAATTCCAGTAATAATAGAAAATGCAGGTGGTATTTTTTGAAATTTATAAAAATTTACAAATGAGTATTAAACTGGCACAGAAAATACACAAAAGGGTCTAGTGTGTGTGTCTGTGTGTGTGACTGTGTTTAAGGGACAATGGAATATAATGATAACAGGATATATGATAAAGATGACAAAGGTAAAATACCAGACAGAAAAAGAAATTATATCCTGGAAAGTGATAGATATATCAAATGATTGTTCAGAAAAAAAAAAAAAAAAAAAAACAGTTAAAAGTGCTATCTATGATTCTAAGTCATATTGTTGAGGGTGTTCTATGGCCCATGGTTTAATATATATATATATATTTTTCTCCCTCTTAAGTAAACATTTAATAATTATGCTTAAAATTATTCCACCATGCAAAATATAAGCTCACAGGTGCATAAATAAATGGACAATGAATGGTCTTCTACAGATGAATACACTTTGGTAGTTTTATTCTCTAAAGACATTTTTTTCTCTCTGAACATAATCATTGTAAAAGCTCATTACTGTGAAAAATATAATATTTTGAAAAAATCATTTGATTGAGTTATTATTATCTAAAATCCACAGTTTGTGTTAACTAAGAAAACTAGTTTTCTTTTTTTTCATAAATAGAAATCATACTATAAGTTACAGTTTCCACTTCAAATAGATAAAAGTATAAAAAAGAATACTGTCATTTTAAATGTTACATGACTGTAATTGTCATTAATGTTATTGATTTCAGGTAGGTATTATTTCAGTAGAGTAGTTTTAATGGACTTAGCAAGCACTAGTGGATGATACTACAGATGCTAACATTTCTTTTTAATATTTATCTTTAGTAGTATAATTTATTCTTCTGTATGTATATTATAGATTCTGTAAAACAAGTTAATATTTACATAGGGGAAGTTGGCTGTCTATTAAGGAGAGAAAAATCTCTTTTTCCTTACATCTGTATATCTGGATTTATACACACACACACACACATATACACACGCACACATTTTGTGGAGCATTTTAATCCAAGAAACTGACTATGAAATTTAGAAAATACATATAAGATAGCAAATGTCAAATATTAGGTCACTAAGAATTTCTCTGGCTTCTGTATTTTCTGGGTAATAACTCTCTCAATGAAAAAAAAAAGTCTTAGGTAATGTGAATTCACAGCTTCTTCTTGCTCTTAAGCATAGATTTGCACTAAATTTTTCCAAATTTCTTAGACTTGACATTCTAGCACTTTCAAAAAAAGTCTACAGATACAAATAAAAAATTCTTATGAGTTAAAGTTCTTTAACTATTCAATATTCTCAGCACTGAATACCATGACTTAAAAGATGAAAATAGTATTTTAATAGAATCATATTTTTCATATCACAAAAACAGGAAGAATTTTAGATTGAGTCTCAAATTTATGAACTGGAAGGATCCTCGTTGTTTCCAATCTCCTAAATGTATCCAGCAAATACATTTAAGCACAATCTCTAAAGTTAACTCTAGAGAGAAAAGTTAACTAATGTTACTCTACAAGAGTAACCTAGTACTCTTATGTTTTATTCTTTGAACCAGAAAATGTATGGGTGATTCTAAAATAGATGGGAAAGGACTGAAATATCCCCACACTAGGAACTAAAAATCTAAGAATGAAATGAAAGGAAAGCATGGTAGTATATCCATGACTATGACATACAGCCTTGACTTTTTACTTAACTTACATAGACTAATAAGATTTTAGCAATTTTCTGTGTATACCAGATCCTCAAATTCTTTTCAGTCTTTGTTCATTTGCTTGTGTGGTAATAATAAACTGTATTAAAGGGGCTGATAGAGGCTCCTGGGTGGCTTGGTCTGTGAAGCATTTGTCTTCGTCTCAGGTCATGATCTCAGGGTCCTGGAATGGAGCCTGGCATTGGGTTCCTTGCTCAGTGGGGAGCCTGCTTCTCCTTCTGCCTGTCACTTACCCTATTATGCTCCCTCTCTCTCTCAAAACAAATAAAATCTAAAAAAAGGAGGCTTGATAAAGAAAGTTATCATTTACCAAAACATGTTCTGCAAAACACCAGTACATACATTTTTCTAGGAGGTGGGGAATCTGGGTGGCTCAGATGGTTAAGCTTCTGGCTTCCGCTCAGGTATGATCTCCAGGTCCTGGGATCAAACCCAGGTCATCAGGCTCCTGTCTCAGTGGGGAGGCTGTTTGCTTCTCCTTCTATCTCTCCCCCTACTCCTGCTCTCTCTCTGTCTCTCTCAAATGAATAAATGAAACATAAAACATAAAAAAATGAGTAAATAAATAAATCTTTTAAAAATACATAAAGTATTTCTAGGAGAAAAGGAGTTTTGTATTAAGGTAAGTTTATGTAAATCTGCACATTATATCCCGCTCTTAGAGATCACTAATGAGGAAATGTCATTTGATATTGCATCATGACTATATTCACTCACCTTTTAAAACACTTTTTAATGGCTGCATAATAAACCAATATATAGTGTTATATAATTTATCCATATCTCTACTGTAACATAAGGCTTTTCAATAGTCTGACTTTATTAACAATACTGTACATAAAGTTTCATGCATATATCCAAGAGTTTTTATGAAATAAAACACTAGAATTAGGAATAATAATGGAATGAGTATTATAATGGTCCTAATTAATATTGTCATGTTGCCTTCCAGAAACTTATACAATATGAGCATATTATTGCATATATTACCCAAGTTACACACATGAGAGCTTTTACAAATCAATATAAAAATCCCAAAAGAACAATGAGCAAAGCCCTTATAAATGGGAAATTCAAATAGTTATGAGTGGAAAAATGATGTGCAAATTCTTGAATAATTAAAATAATGCAAATTAAATCAGTGACTAAATATGTTTAATCTGTTAGATTAGCCAAATTATTCTGAGAATTAAAATAATATTGTAATCATTCTTACTGCTAATAGGATGTCAAAGTGGACCAAAATTTCAGAAAAACAATTTAGTAATACTTATCTAAAATAAATCAGTGCCTATAATAACTCATTTCCTCGATATGTTTTAGAAAATTAGAAATGTGGATAGAAATATTCTGTTTTAGGGTGATCAACACAGCATCATTTATAGCAACTACTTTTTTTTTTAAACAGCCAAGAGAAGATAGAAATATTTATGTTGATACTACTAATATTGCCTAATGATCCATTCTCTCCTACTTCCTTTATTAAAGCAACACTCAGATGTTAATTAATATATGGCCACCTAGAAAAATACTGTATTTCTAAGCCCTTCTCTTTGCTAGGGTGATTACATGACTATATTCAGGACAATTGGATATCAACAAAACATGAATGTGCAACATCTGTGGTCTTAAAATGAAGGGTAGTTTTCTACTACTTCTCTCTTCTCGCTATAATGTGAACTTGGTAGAATGAGCTGGAACAACAATATTCATTCATGAGACAGGAGCATGGATGGCAGGAAACAAAGTAAATGATCTTGGATCTGATGATTTGGTGCTGCAGGAAATTACTGGCCCACCTGACTCTGAGGTTTCTATATGAAGGATAAATAAAGGTTTATCTTTAAACTATCATTATTTGGACTTCTTTTGTTACAGTAGTTCAGACTACTTCTTAGGTACATGATTCATACATGTAGAAATGTTATGCAGCAACTAAAAGCTTCCTAATAGCATGGAAGAAACCAGTAAAATAATGGTACAGAAGGAAAGCAAAATGTATTATGTTAGTTTTTCAATTATGATATTAAAGAGAAGTGATCTCCAAAATGCTAATGGGAGTAAAGTCTTGGTGGTTAAGATTAATGATGATTTTAAGATGTGTCTCTATTTCTAATCTAATTATGAGGAAAATATCAGACAAATCTTAACTGACATTTTACAAAATACCTCACCAGTACTTTTCAATACTGTCAAGTCATTAAAAAACAAGGCAAGTTGAGAAAGTGTTAGAGCCAAGAAGAGTCTAAGGAGTCATTATAACTAAATGTGATATGGTGTCCTGGATAAGATCTTGAAATAGAAAAAAAAAAAAAGATAAAAACTAAGAAAATCTAAAAATGGATTTTAGTTAGTAATATTTTAATATTATTAGTTCATTGATTGTGACAAATGTACTATGGTAACACAAGGTGTTAACAACAGAGGAGGCTGGGTGTGGGCTATATGGGAGTGCTAAGTAGCACACAGTCCATGGGAACCAATGCCAAGGAAAGACTCCAACTACATGGAGGATAGCAAAGATCAACACAGTTCCAGACACCAGGAATGGAACTCCAAAGACTTCTGCCCACTGAGTCTTGGTATATCTGAGTCATGAAGAAAAGCATGGCGTGACCAAGCACTGGATAGTAAGATGATTTTACTCCCATAGAGAAGAGACAGTGCAAGATCAGTTCCAATAGTGGGTGTCAGTCCCTCATAGCCAGTAGGTCCCTGGTGGCCAATGCAGGGCAATTGGCCTATGTGCTCTCCACTGATGCCCCGCATATTTACCCTGACCTCTCCCCTGCCAAATACTGAATGCCCTCAGCAAGACTCAAGGCAATTCTCTTGGTAAGGAAAGCTTAAAGCCCAAGGCCTACTTTTGTGTGGCTGAGAGAGACTCCAAAAACCATGTGCATAAGACTGTCTTTCCCAACAGGAAGTCTTGTACTACCTTCACAAGTTTTCTATAAACATAAATCTATTTTAAAAATTAAATATATATAGAATGTTCCAGGCACTATTGTAGGCCTCAGATTTTGCTACTGATCTCTTGCTCACTTTGTCTGTGTGGGCAGAAGCCAGGCCTGCATTATCTCAAGCTTCTTCCAAGTTCCCCTTTTAGCATCTCTGACTTCCTAAAGTTCAGGCATGTTTAGCTCCATGGGCAAAGACCTCAGCTTCCCTTCAAGTTACCGACATCATTGAACTTGGAGGTTTGGAAGTGGTGATGAATCAATCTGGGCCTCAGCCTCTTTTCAGGGATTCCAGTTTTCTTTTACTCTCCACTACCATCATGTCCCTCTTACCTTCCCAGCTGCCTGCCCTGCCGACCTCAGATCCAGAGGCTGAGGCAACAGATGGACATAAAACTTTTAAATAGTTTCCAAACAAAGTAAAAACCATATAATAGATACCATATATTATAAGTTCCTTCATGGTTATGATTCTCTGATCAAATCTTATCTGCTATAGCAATGTCATCTATTAGGACCACATATTAAAAATCTTATGTATGGAGTCTTATTTCAAAGGCTAAGAGTCACAGAATCAATCAATCAATCACAAGAAGGCTGAAAATTAAAAGACAACATGTCCTTGAATTCTGATACAGTATATTGGAACCTCCTCAAATGCTGTCATTTTCCAAAACGAATCAAGATAAACAACTGTTTTGTTGAGCTATCCATTGAAGAATTAATAATATTAATGAAATCTACTATCTAATCACTATATATTCCAGCTCATTCCTAATTTCAAATTCATTACATCTATAATGAAAATAAAAGATATTCTTAGTGGTCAAAAGACATAAAATGATTAATCACATATCTACTAATGACATTTTAAAAGTACCTCAGCCCAGAAATGTGACACTACAATCATTAAAAATCAGATTCAATTTTCAAAGATACTAATCTTAAACTTTATACTGCTGGCAGAAACATAAAATTATATCCAGTAAGCTCAGATGCTCTGGATAATGGGAAGGCTCAGTTCTATGGTGCTGCCAGAAAATAATATGCTTTTAGAAATTCTGCAAGTTGAGTAGGGAGATAACTGATCAGAATATGACAAAGTGATGTTACAAATTGTTCGGAACAGAAAAATTCCAGATCCAAAGAGATTTTTTTTTGAGACACTGATTGAGGTCCAAGAGCAGCATAATGGTACCAAATGGATAAAAACAACAATAAAGTCACTTCTCATGCATAATGCATAGGCATTCTCTATTGGAGTTGATATCACCATCTGGTGTCTAATTATTCCCGCCTCATACCACACGGTGGTATGCACCTAATGGAATGACTGTACATTATAATAAGTCAGTACACAGACTCTTTGCTGCTAATTATAAGGTGCTAGTTGTTGTTGTTGCTGTTTTAAAGATCATGGAAATCCCAAGGAATTTGGTGTTCATGCCTTAAAATAAGTATTTTGTAGGATGTCACTAGGAAAAGAGAACCCCAGTTAACTTTTATTTTTCCAAAAGATCTATTGTTCCTTTATGTTTAGTTCATTTCTTTCAACATCTGTACCAAGAAATTAATTAAGGCCCTGATTCCTTATTCTCTTCACAAGATCCTTTTTTCAAACGGCATTTTTCTTCAAACTGAATATTTTTTTTTTTAAGATTTTTATTTATTTATTTTGAGAGAGAGAGAGAGAGATTGAGAGAGAGCATGAGAGGGGAGGTCAGAGGGAGAAGCAGACTCCCCATGGAGCTGGGAGCCCAATGTGGGACTTGATCCCAGGACTTTGGGACCATGACCTGAGTCGAAGGCAGTTGCTTAACCAACTGAGCCACCCAGGCGCTCCCAAACGGAACTTTTATTTATTCACACAAACCTTCAAGTTGTAGGAATCAGGTAACTGTTATTTTTTATCTCTGGAAATAACAAAAAAGGCAACAATCCTAATGAAACCAGACATTTATTCATCATTCATTCTTTCATTCCATAAGCATTTGTGGCGTATTTACTAAAAGTTAGAAAGTTTGGGGACTGAGGGACTAATGTATTACCACCTGAGAAGGATGAAGCCTAGTTAATGAAAAACAGATATAGGGAAATGATAACAATGAAGCTCTCTAAATTTGTTGTGATTGAAGTATTTGTGATAGAAGTATTTACAGGTTCTTCATAGAGAGGAGAGAGTCTTCAGGACATCTTTTAACCCCTGCAGATACTGCTTCTTTTCCTGGTTGCAGTTTTAGTTATTTCCTGCTGTACAATAAACTTCCCCCAAATGTAGTGCTTTAAAATGACAATTATTTACTGATGATTTTATAATTTAGTCAGGGCTTGGGAGCAACAGCTCATATTTATTCCACAGAGTATTTTTAGAAAGGCTTTACTGGAAAAACTAGAGGATCAACATGAAGGTGGCTCAGTCATGTGGAATAAAAGTTGGTCTGGCTTTAGCTGGTAGCTCAGGTAGAATGGTTGGTTGGGGATCTCAATCAACTGTCAATTGTGGTTGCTTGGGCTTCCTCACAGAATGACAGCCAATATACAAAAGAGTTGGAGAAGCGGCCAGCCTTTTTAGAGTGTGGGCCCAGAACTGGCCAGAGTATCAATCTTCCACCACATTCTACGTAAGAAGATAGAGGTTCAGTCTGGAGTCAATGGATTGAAAAATCAGACTGCACTTCTCAGAGCTCTACTTTTGGCTATCTTTAATTCACTAGTTGGTATAAAATTTGCCAAGTAAATAAAATCCTGGAAAGTACTTTAGGGAGAAATGTAAAGGCTTATTTCTCTTAAAATCCAGACTACCTAAATGTAAACTTCCATTTTAATACTGTGGTTCTAAGAAGGAAACTATACTCCATGGAATATTGGAAAGATAGGATTTAATTCTAGGTTTCCTGAAATAGTTGTGCTAATCAAGAGAAAATTTTATCTATATCAATACATGTTAGATACATTTGATTTCAAATCAAATTCTATGTACATGACGAACATTTAGAAAATACTTGTTATGTATCATAAGGTGACAAATATTTTATATGTTATTTCATTCAATCACCAGAACAAAAGTTTCAGGCAAAATTAGTATTCCCTTAAGAAAACTGAGGCTAAGGGAAATGAGGAGTTTATCTCAGCTTCTACGGCTAATATGTGGAAGGTCTTGGAATCAAGCCCAGGATGACTTTCCCCAAAGTTTAAGTGTTATATCATATTGCTTAAGCACTGACAAATTGAATGTTAACTTTTACAAGATGTATTTTTACCTATTTTCCCTTCTGATATATTCAGTTTCCTTGCAAATAAAATTTATTATTATTTACTACACACTCTATAGAAAAATTTTGACTTATAAAACCATTTGCAATGAAAGTATATATTACCAGATATATGTGTATATCATAAATTAGCATTTAGAATAGAATAGGTAAAACTGGGAGATAAAATTATTTATGCTCAGATATCAGATTTAGGTACCAGATTCTATGTTGACTCATCTAGTTGCTTAAGTATTTACCTTTTCTAATTCCTTTTTTTTTTTATTCAATTAACTCCATGATGGACAGTAATAGGCCACTTACTTTATACACAAGGCTGACAGCCTAGTATCTGTTGAATGTGGGGAATAAGTTATAAAAGTCCTATGAAAAATTTGTGAAAACAATTAATTGGATGAAAAATCAATCAGAAAACCCGATTCCATAATACTAGGTCAACTGTAATCATATTGCAAAATTTCCCTGGGAGTCCTTTGCTCTACATTTTTCTGTTATGCTAAGAGAAAATTACATGAAAGTAGATTATAGTTATACTTTGAGACAATTATTTCAAGACCATTTGAGAGCAAAAAAGAAGTACTGAAGAGCTTTTTGAAAAATTACAGTTGTATTTTTTTAGAAGGTTTCTCCATTAACGTTAATTATGTTCTCCCTAGTGTCATGAGCTTAGGAGCCTTATGAAAAGGAAAATTTATTCACCAACAGGTGAATAAATTTAAGTTTTCAATTCATTACCATTTGACCTGAAGCATTTAGAGTTGCTTCTTTTTCTTTAAAAAAAAAAAAAAAGGCAGCTTTATTGAGATATAATTCATGTACCAGAAAGTTCGCCCAATTAACATTATAATTCATTGGTTTTTCGTTTGTCTACTGAATTTTGTGATCATTATCACACTTTGAATATTTTCCTCACTCCAAAAGGAAATTAGAGTATTTTCATCACTTTAAAAAGAAACTTTTCGCTGAATAGCAATTGCTCCCCATAGCCACACCTCCCACCCTCTATGTTGCCATAGGCAACATAATCTATTTTGATTTGTCTTTCAGTTTAAATAGATAAGTGGGAAAAGGAAAGTATTCTCAGATTATGGGTAATATAATCTGTAATTCATAGATCTAGATTGCCTATATGTCAATTTCCTGTTAATAACATTAAAGACCAGGCAATATAACATTAAGTGCATCCTATGAAGCAATCAAAATGATTTTAATGAAATACAGAATTACAGCAATCTTTCATCTCAAAAATCTTGAATTACAGCCACTTTCAGAGATCCCATTAGGAATAAGTGGAAAGAAGAGCACATATTTAAAAAGTGCAGGCTTCCTGCACACTTGTTTTGCGCCCTGATTTTTTTTTTTCATGTCCTTCATTCCTAAAATATGTTTATGTATCTACACTCCTTTCCACTTCTTTTTTTTTTTTAATGATTCATTTATTTATTTTAGAAAGAGGGAGAGGCAGAGAGAGACTGCATACTAAAGAGGGCAGAGGGAGAGATTTTTCAAGCAGACTCTCCGCTCAATTCAAGGGTGCTGGAGACAGGGTTCCATCTCATAATGCCGAGGTCAAGACCCAAGCCCCAAACCAAGAGTTGGTTGCTTAACCCACCAGTTCACCAGGCACCCCTCCACTTCTTTTTTTAAAACTCTTTCCACAATAGTCTCTGACAGTCACCACTTTAATTTCACTCACTCAGCATTCCTGTAAGTTTCCTTTTTCTAATCCTGCCCCACCAAAAATACACACATATTTCTTTAAAGTTTTGTTTTCTTCTTTCTTTTTGTTTTCTTTTTTGCTTTCACAAACAATCTCTGTTCAGACCCCTGGTCTACTTTTCTGAGACTCTTTTTTTTTTTTTACTTTGCACCTTGGAGAATTTTCCTTTTCCTCTCTTCTCACTGTTTCAAGAAATGATACCTTATTCCCTTAACTTAATCCTCCAGTGGGTACTTGCTTTTTCAGTGAAGTCTATTAAACATGTCTTGTATAACCTAATATAAGTGATGTCCTTAACAAATTTATCAGCGGTGAATCTGTGCCTCTACTGCCAGCTTTTTGTTGTTGAAATAAATAGGTGCATGTGCATTTTTCTGACATTCTTAATATAACCATGCAACACAATATAATAAAATGATTAAAGACATGGATTTGGAGTCATATGGTACACATAAATTCCCAATTCTGACTCTAAGTCCCAAGTCATTTGAATTATCTAAACTATAATCTTCTCACCTGTAAAATAGAAATGATAATATTGCTCTCACAGAATAGCAAAGAGAAAATAATAATGTATTCAAGCAGCAGAATGCCAAAACTGACCAGTGATATTAGCCATCATATTATTGTTATTACTACTCTTCATACACATTAAGCCTTCACTAGGTTTCTTTTAGGTGAATCTGGATAAAATACATTTAAAATATGATTTTTTTAATTTAATTTTATTTTTTTTCAGTGTTCCAAAATACAATTTTTATGGGAAAGTAAATTTCAAATAACAAACTAACTTAAACCAATTTTATCATGGCACAGTCTTGCTTGCTGAAGACTTGCTGTGTAAAAATAACATAACTGTTAAAAGATGATCTAGTTGAGTCTCTGCTCTGTAGTCAGGAATATGTACAAATTCATCTGCTTCTTAAATTTCTCCCATGAATATAATGTCATTTAATTGTTTTTTGATAAGCTAAATGGAACCAAAACATTTTTCTAAGACATATGTTTACCATCAAAACTTGATAGGTATAAGAGAAAAAAAAAAAAAAGAAAAAGAAATACAATCTTGTCATGCCATTATGGAAATATTTCTTATAAATCTGGGAAAATAATATACACTTCTATCTCTCATTATAAATCCAATTTTATTAAATATTTTTTCCATAAAACATATTTGCTGTCAATTAACCTGATAATTAAGAAATAAGGACATAAGACATAAGGCAAAATCTGGAATCTATTTCTTAAGTCGATTAACACCCCTTGTCCCTTTGATTGATTTCCCTAAACACACTTTCTCTTTGTTGTAATCTCTCTATATATGTTCTGTCTCAAATAAAACAATAAATACTCTTTTTTAAATATTTTATTTATGTATTAGAGAGAGAATGAGAGAACATGAACAGGGAGGTGGGCTGAGGGAGAATGAGAAACAGGCTCCCCGCTGAGCAGGGAGCTGGACTCCAGGCTTCATCCCAGGACTCTGGGATCATGACCTGATCTGAAGTCAGACATTTAACCAGCTGAGCCACGCAGGTGCTCCAATAAATTCTTAATTGTCCATACCCTCAATTTTTAAGTTTCCCCAAAACAGTCACTTTGTCTCTATGTATTGTTAATCTCTATAATAAATTGCAGTTGAATGAATAGAATAAAAGAGTGAATTCAGAAGGATTTTTTAGACCTATTCAACCTGTTCAATTGGGAAATAATGACCCATTCCAAAAAGGTTCCTTTGAGAAGAATAACAAGAAATTGGTATCCAAAATCACAAAATATCTTTTACTCAATATGTATATGTGCATGAAGCCATATATATTTTCTGTGGTCTTGTTAAATCTGGTCACTTATATATATATAGCAAGGTTAAGTAGAGTGCAATTGATGATTAAACTTTTTTTTTTAATTACTGAAAATCCTAACTAGCTAAGTGGCACCCCTTATAGTATGTGTCTGAATAAGGTTTACCTCAGTCTTGTAATTCTCTAGGGAACATAAGCATTATTTCTGTGATCCACTCCAGAAATAAAAGCATAAAATACATTCTGAATATTCACTGAAAACTTTAGTTAAACACAAAATACCAGGAATTGTGGTTAATATGATTTAAAGTTTAATTGGAAATGTTGGAAAACAATTTTCTAATATAATATTAAAGGTATAAAATAACTAAGAAATAATTTAAAAATTGGGGAACTAAAGAACCCTGGTATTCTGCTAGCTTGACCAAGGCAAATTAGATTATAAAATAACCTTCCAAATTGTTAAAAAAAGAAAGAAAGAAAAAATGAAATAATAAATTTTTCTCAATTTCAGGATTTTTATCTCAGCTTTTCTTAAACTTTTGGCACCTGCCAGAAAGTATGAGCAGTTAAGAAAATATCTAATGCATAGTAAATGGATACTAACAGAAGAACTTGGAAATAATATGATCATGGTAAGTGTGACAGCTCCTTTTCTTCCACTCATAGAATGATTTAGTTTGCATTCAAAATATCATAATGATGTTTATTTTCTAGCAGCAAAATTAGTTTTAAATTTATATTATGAAATTCCTATGCCAATATTTCATGGGGTAACGCAAGAAAAGGAAAGAAAAGGAAGAGAAGGGAAGGGAAGGGAAAGGAAAGGAAAAGAAAGGAAGGAAGAGAGGAGAGGAGATAGGAGAGGAAAGGAGAAGAGAGGAGAGGAGAGGAGAGGAGAGGAGAGGAGAGGAGAGGAGAGGAGAGGAG